>NW_026860809.1:0-27171 GCF_026571515.1 Ruditapes philippinarum | reverse complement strand
AATCTCTCTGGCTTGCTCGACAGCGTTTCTATTGGCCAGGGATGGAAGCTGATTTTAAGAGAATGATTAGTTTATGCAAGTCTTGTGTCTGTGGGAAAACTCCTCAAAGGCCAAGGGCAGAGCTCGTACCCATTCAAACTTCAAGGCCAATGCAACTTGTTTGCATTGACTTTCTGAAGTTAGAGAAGTCCAAAGGTGGTTACGAGGATGTCTTAGTCATAACAGATCATTTTACTCGTTATGCTAAGGCTATCCCCTGCCGAAACCAGAAAGCCACTACCACGGCGCGAGCCTTGTTTGAGCATTTCATCATTCATTATTCCTTCCCAGAGCAATTACATTCGGACCAGGGTCGTAATTTCGAGAGCAAGGTGATAAAAAGAACTCTGTAAGATAGCCAATGTCAGGAAAACAAGGACAACACCATTTCACCCAATGGGTAATCCCTCTGCAGAGCGCTTCAATAGAACCCTAATTTCGCATGCTACGTACCCTGGCAGATGACCACAGAACAAGTTGGGCTGATTATGTTCTTCCTCTCTGCCAAGCATACAATGCTACTAAGAACTCCTCAACTGGATTCTCACCCCACTTCTTAATGTTTGGTTGGCACCCACGCCTCTCAGTAGACGCATATTTAGGCACAGCTCCTGGGAATGAGTCTGGCGTAAGCCATGCCTCATATGTTTCTAGAATCCAAGACCGTCTGAGATATGCCTACAGAGTTGCAGGTGAAGCAGCTAAGCAAAGAGCCGAGCAGAACAAGAGGCAATATGACAAACGGGTACTTGAAAACAAGATCTCTGTTGGTGATATTGTTCTTGTCCGCAAAGTTAATTTGCAGGGAAGACAGAAACTTGCTGCCAAATGGGAGAAGATCCTTATATTGTTATAGAAATCCCTTATGAAGGTCAGCCAGTATATAAAGTCCAACTGGAAACTCGCAAAGGACCGATTCGCACCCTCCATCGCAATTTACTACTGTCTTTTGTCTCAATACCTGAACCTGAAGAACCTCTTCCTCCTAAAACTGGCCGCAAGACCAGAACTAGGCAAACTATTGCTAATGAACGAGAGTATGATGGTGATACTAGTTCTTCTGAATCAAGCTCATCTCCAGGAATTTATATAATTCCACAGAGAAGACAATCTCATCCAAGTCCAAGCTCTATTACAGAAGTAAATCCATCTACCCCATCTCATCAGTCCAGTCCTATACCTGTTGTTACACCTAGTAGCACTCCAATCCAGACTCCTTCTCCAGTACCAGTACCCAGGCCTAGGAGAACAAAACGTCCACCTGATCGTTTTGGAGAATGGGTAACATCCCAGACTGTCCAGAATGTTTATTATGTTTAATGTACTTTTAGGTCCATAAAACCTAAATAAATTTAGTTGTCCGGCACCTTTGCTTATTAAACATTGTGTTGTTTTAAACTTAAAACCCAGACTATTATTTTAATGCGCTATGGATAGATAATTATTTTTTGTCTACGCAAATTCAGATTGATTGAATAATTGCAAAATATTTCAATCATTTTCCTTTTTTGTTGCGTATTTGTTTATTTGTCAGAATTTCACTTCTGATTTTTTGTATTTTCCCATTTATATGGATTGATAAATATTATCCTATAGTCTGTCCCATTAAAAATGGAAATGAACTTTTGCCTGGTATGAATTAACAAAACGACGTTGAATAAAAAATAAAACTTTTTTGTAAACTAAAAAAAAGTCACCCTCGAGATTTTTCAGGATTTTACTCTAAAGTGTCTACTTTTCTTGTGAAAGCAAATTTTGATTTCTCTATGGAAAATCTCTGTTGTTTATTTTCCGTAGCCATTGCCGAAGTACTCTTCATTTGAAGATGAACGGGAGAAAGCACGTGTCATGTTTCTAAAATATACATGAGGTTCTCGGGGTCGTTTCATGATTATTTTACAAAGCTGGATCTACAAGATGTAACGGTTCAGTTGCAATGCATGATGGAAAACTTTAAAAAATGAAAAATAAGCAACAAGAACACCGAGTCACATGGAGTAGATCTAGAAATTGCACTTACTTTTAAGCTGAATAGAATCCTATGAACTTTATAAACGTCACGACAAATTCGCATTCTGAAGATTCCTTCATTTCCAGTTTCTATCCAGTTCCATAGATCCCACTTTTTGACTTCAAAAATCCTAAATGACATGAGTCATGACTCCTACACTTTTGATGATCCAGATTTTTTAAACTGATAATCCGTCTCATTATTAAAACATTCTTCAATTTGTGGAGTTATCTGGGTTAGCAAATGAAATATGTAAATGAAACACATCATAATTCAGCATGTTCCAAATCCATAATTCAAGAACGGCCCATCAATTTTAGTTGTCAACATCACAATGCTTATGGATTCCTGACGAAAAAAACTTTATTACGTCAACAACAATTGACGAAATATATGACGTAACAAAAATGCCTCGCGCTTTTTATGGATGATTCCAGTTGCGGCATTGACAGAGGGCGGTTAGGCATATGTAACCTCAAACAGATAATTTTAAGCGTTGAGATAAATTTGTCTTGATGTCATTTAAAATAATTTTTGTATCCAGATTTTGCAACTTAACTGTAAAAATTCCACGTTCAATTCATATATTAATAATATAAAACTTTTGATAACATTTAAAAATAATTTTAAACACACTTAAAATGACATGAATCTACAACAGTACAATACTTCTTCCATTAATTACATATAAAATTCGTTTTGATTTTATGTTTTTGAACTATTTTTTATATTTCTCAGAAATAGTTTCCCTACATATTTATCGTTATTCAAGACTTCTGTAAATCTTACTCTTTTAGCTACAAAATAAACAATACGTGGTGTTTTTCTCCCGCGATCTAGATTTTAGATCTATTGTTTTTACACTGAATAGTTTCAAATTTTAGGAAGGCTAAAATTATTGAGAACGTCACTCGGTGTTTCTCTTTGACTCGATCTACCCTTCTTATAAACAAAATAATTATATGTAACACTTTGTGTCTACAAAAAACCACTTAATGTCGCTTATTGAACACTCTTATTCAAACTTACTCTTAATAATATCAAATCACTGCCGGTATTTCTGGACATTTTGTTGAATTGCGAGACGGAAAGTTAAATATGTATTTACGAGCTTAAAGTGTATAGGCCTACAACTAGAAAGCATGATATTATATTCTTATAATTTATATTTTCCTCGAACGCGAGTCTGTGTTCTCCCGTTTGCGACGGAGTTAGTTAAAGTAGACACTGTGATAACAAGCAAACCAATGTTGAACGTATAGTGAATCAGTTTTCTTAATATTTTTTGTCAGATTTGCATGAAAATGTAGTACTTGTTGGCGATTTCTTGTGAAAGTTGAAACCTACGGAAAGTTTTAGCGCACGAACACCACACCCGAAATAAGAAGGGTTGCATATTTTTGTATCCCATCGAACCTGGTCAATTTATTTATTTTGAATAGACGTGATGCATACTAATGGACAAAATTCAGACAACTACAGATCTAGAATTATTTAAATTAAACATTAATTAACGAAGAACCATTTTTGTATTTTCTGATCGCAAGATCAGATAAATACATAGCTAACATCCACGGTCTAACACAATATTTCCCAACAGTCCTAACAACGCAATGTAGTTCTCACTCAAAACTGCTTAAAAACCAGCAATTTAAAAGAAAGAACAAGATTTTGTTACAAGTGTCCAACAAATTACTACACATTCAAACTTTAAAAGTAGCGTTGGCTTATGGAATTGTCAATAAATGCACACTCACAAATTACGCGGATGAATATGATTTTAATCAATGAAAATGCTATTTTTAGCGATATCGATGACCGAATACTACACAAATAAATCTGACTGTCGAGTAGTTGAATATATAGTTTCTACATGTTGGACTGTTTGGGCGAGAAGATTTTTGCTAAATTATTTACTTCAATTTTAAACAACATGTTTACCCTGAACAAAATACCTCGAAATTACCCTAACCCAAAATGCAATGGAAATTATAAATTACGAATCACTTGATTTTATTTAACCACTGTTTTTATAAATTGTCCGTGGTGCAGGGGTAACGCGCTCGTTTCACGTGTGAGAGGTCTGGAGTTCAAATCCCAGTCGAGTCAACATTTTTTTAAAATTCTTTTTTTAGTGTCTTTGTTGGAAATAGCCACGATATGCAAGGATAAAGTGTGGCTATCATAAAAAATGAACATAAATGATTTTTAGCAACGGATATACATGTATACAATCATTTATAATCCATATGTGTAAATGCATGATCAACACCACACTTGTTCCTTATCATGTTATCGCTATTAGCGAAGACCCCCTAAAGGTATCTGTTCACACTTAATAACTATATGACACTGGTTACATTACCATGTCGATCGTTTTGAGCATAATTGTTTATTATACAATAATTGTAATAAAAAATACAGATTTTATGAATATTGTTTTCTTTCTTTTTTGTGTTTTATGTGCTATTTTAATACTGAGTTTTTACGTTTACTAATATTTTAAGAATTCAATTGTCATATTGACCGACGATTATATAAAGTAAAAACTTAACTGGAAAAAGTCAGTAAATTATGGTTAAACTTTTAATATATAATATTATTTATTCTTAAAACATATACATGTACATTTGTATTTTTCTTTATCATTTTTTAAATTATCAATCAATTGAATAATTCATAAAATCTAATTTGTAACTTTGAATAATTCCTCGGCATCGTTACTAAACACGAATAACAAATTACATGTAAATAAAATGTTTCAAAGTTGATAGTGTCATATTAATACCATAAAAATGTACCTTTTTTTCTCAATTATTGTACATATTTATTGTTTTTATCTGATACAAACGTATCAATGTTTTATCATGTTTTATAAAACATGTTATTGTTGTTGTTGTGGTTTTTTTTTTCGAATTGTATGTTTATGTATAATAATAATCAATAAATTTGAGAGTTGATCTGTGTTTATTAATTATTGTAACCAAACTAAGTGACAAACATTCATTTTGAAAAAAACTTATATAACTGTAAATATTTGTTCTGTTCTGTAACGATATCAAGCATCTACTCGAAAACCGGGAGAGACGGACAATAAACGTGTGGTACTATTCGCCGGTCACTAGTAAATTCCGGTCAAAATAGACCAGGAGAGACCGGGAATTACCGATTGGAATACACCCCTCTATAAATAGATTTTCGGAATATATAGGTCACCAACTCATCATTCTATTCAGCTTTCGGATACATGAACCATAATAACCCACTGTGTACTACAAAATGATAAATAAAAATACCCCGAAGAGCGCGATTTATTGACGGAAAAGGTTATTTCATTTGAAAATGTTTGCATTGCGAAATTCTCAAGTTCGCTATTCATTGTATATATCGCGACATTTCATTTTTAATTAATAAAATGGTTTCCTGCGGGGAACGTTTTTAATGATATTAATATATTTCATTTAACTATTTTCAGGGGGTGGGGCGAGGATAAATAAACGTTTGTATCTGGAATATATTTGACAGTAATCGATTAATATAGAAGAAGGTCTTTGGAAACTGGTGACCGTTGATGACCGGAGAAGATCGAACATAAAACAATTATTTCTTTTTTAAGAAAATAATTAAATAGGCCTACCATTTTATGAATAATTCCGAGCAAAAAAAAAAAAAAAAAAACACACAAGTATTTATGATGGCAGATGCCACTACGAATATTTTAATTTTGTAGATTTTCAGTATAAACAATTTATTGTTTGTAACATTTTGAGATACATATTAAAGAAACATTGATCATTTTCAAACACATCATTCAAGTTTTTCCACCTTAAACGGTAACATAATTATAGAAAATTAAAAATATCACGTAATAGTTTTTTGTTCTTAATTAGGTGTCTAATTCCCTAGAGGATTATCTGTAACGTACCAGCCAACGGTATTTATCCAGGTTTCCGAAAAGGTCAATTAACCAATCATGTACGGTTTACAGATCACATGCTCCTCCATGTACCGAAAACAGGTCACGTGCTCCTCCATGCCTCAAAAGTTAAACGCGTACCAATACCCTGTGGTCTCCAGACCGCAGTCAAGCACCCTCATACTGGTCGGAATAAACGGCTTTTATTATGTCCGACTAAAAGGCTCGAGAAGTTGCTGTCGCCCTTTCACATTGCGCCGAGGACGCCAAAAATAAACTTATACAGGAAAACAAATACAGATATACAGTACGATTAAGATTGCAAAGATCAGAAAATACCACAGAGCTTGCAGCCCTTTGATTATAGTCTTCTAGCTAGTGTTTCCGCTCCCCTACGACGCGCTGCGGTATTCAAGATACGCGCTTGATTGAAAAGCTATATAATCAAATCACTTTCTTAAAAAATATGGAAAACGACATTATATCATGTTAACTTATTAAATCTTTGTGTGTTAGAATTTATAAACCTTACTGATATTTTCACTTCAAATGATTTTGATTATTTTAAATAATGGTTTGCTAGTAAAATTGCCTTTTTGACTCAAACTTTGTTGTCATTTTTCATTTTAATGAAAACATTTAGCTATTGATCAATAAGTGAATAAGAATATTTTTTTATTTTATAATTACCGAGTACATTTCACGCTAATTGTGAGACGAACCCTAAATGACGTCTATATGGGCGCCGCCATTTTGAAATGGACGTCACGTCAGGTTACAACGTAAGTCAACGGGAAAAAATATAAATTTAGCATTTTGACAACATTCGTGACTTAATGAAAAAAATGAAAAACATGCCTAGAGATATTGACGTCAGGGTTAACATGACATTAATTTAAATGATTTTACTATTATATTAAATAAAAAATGGAATGTTCAAATTTGATGGGACAGACTATAGTTCACTTTCACCTTCATAGGTTTTTGAAAAGTGATAATATAACATTGATAAATAATTTTATTTTTACTGTTGGAAAATTATTCATTTCAACAAATAGATACTAATCTATTAATCAATTATTTTATTTTTAATTTTAAATAAAAGTTTCATTCAACATTTCTAAACTAATTCAATCACTTAAAAAAAAATAAATAAATAAAGTTTTCTTTGAAATAAATTTTATTTTGTGTTTGTGTGCAAACTATAGGCTCTTATTCATGCATAGCCATTTCACCTGAACTTCATTTTATTCCATGTTAACTTAAATTTCATTTCATTTAACATTCATTGATCATTTCCATAGACAATCAAAAGAAATTATTTTATATCAATATAAGGGAAACAACTCAAATAACCAATTGACAATTTATATCTATTGTTATCTCCCTTGATCTTAACATCTCCATTATACATTAACATTGATATAAGTTAATGTGTGATTATTTTATTTTCATCATTAAGGAAATGTCGGTGCCATTTAAATCTAGTGGGGGAGTGTGTAGATAAGGTCAATTTACTGCCTATCTATTTACTCATCCTATATTTACAAACAAAGTTGTAATCACTCTAGTGAATAACTAACTGTACATTTTCATTCATTCATGCATAATCACATGACATCATTTTCATTCATCATTATAAGAATTATGGGTAATGTCTTGTTCTTGTTGTGAGTTACTTTGCTCAGTGAACTGTCTCTTGTTATGTTCTTGTTATGTCCTGTGTTGTTAAGTGATGTCCAATAAATATCTTGTATATTTGTTAAGTAAGAATGTGATTGGATGAGAGTGATTTCATATCATTTTTATGCACGGGCAATTTACATTCCTTTTCTAAGAAATCATTTTCATACTTTGCATTGTAAGGTGAACATCAGTAGTTCTTTATAGAACATTTTGAATATAATATTTGTATAAGTCAACTTTACGTTTGTTCTTTATAGAACGGATTCGATATTTACTATTTTATATAACAGAGGTCAGCCAGTTGCACCTGGTAAGATATGTTTTACTTAAAATTACTTAAAATAAATGTAATGAAATGTATAAATTAAATAATTGAAAATAATTGACATTGTTTAAAATATGAAATGTTGAAATGATATCGATATAGAATTTGTATTTTAATTTGTGTTTTGTATTTCATGTATTTATAATTGTTTATTCATTTTATAGGTTTTCACTTACACATCATCAAAATAAATATTGAACACCAGTCAGAGTTGGTCATGTTTCAATCCAAACCATACTCTACATATATTTCAATACATACTTAATAAACCCAAATGGAACCTCCCTCCAATGAGACGACATTTTTTATCTTATTTAGAAATATCTCGAATAGCTAACCGCCATCTTTAATTCAATTTAAAAAGATTCATAAAGGCTATAACATGCTCGTTTTCGTACACTCCAGTTAGAATTAGCTTTAAAAAAACTCTTTTCAGAATCAAAAGAGTAAAGCTGACTTATCATTATTGTTAAATAAATGAATTCTTAGACCGGCTGCTGAGGAACGGCCTTGCAGCAATTACTATGTCTTATTATTGTTATTATTTTTATTATCGTTATTCATGTCATGTATTTTGTTTATCGAACTTTATTAGCATTTCCTAAAAATAAGGCGCCGCCATTTTAATCTTATTTAAAAATAACTCGAAAGGCTTGCCGCCATCTTTAATTTAATTTGAAAAGAACCTTAAAGGCTTACCGCCATTTTGATTTTAATTGAAAAGAACTTAAAAGGAAATTGACATCTCAAGAGCACTTGATAACCACTTCCAAGTAGTAATGTTAAACACTTGAAAAGGATTATCCTAATTTCAAGAGGATTAATTACGTCACTAATCCCTGATCCTGATCCTGAAAAAAAACTAAAAACCTTTCGCTATCCGACTGCCACTACTAATATAACACAATACAAATCAAAAACAAAAAATACACCAGTATATTTTATCATTTTATCGCATTTTTAATATATCTATCTGTAATTCCTTGATGAAAAATAAGCTCATTTTCTGTTTTCAAGTTAAAGTGTACATGAATATAGTTTACATGTACTTTGTGCTTTCTCCGCGGATAATAATTTCTTTTGTCTTGTTCAGATATTTACTTTCATGTTATTTTTTACAGAATGTATATGATAACAGGAAAATTACCAGAGTTGACCTTGGTGGACTGTCTAACTCGATGAGTGCTAAAAGTCAATCAGTTTAAATGGCATTTAGGCGAACTTGGGAACAACTTGTTTACAGAAAACCGAAATACGTTTCGTTTAAAAAGATTATGTTGGTTTCAGTAAAATATATATTAGTTAAACACAGATATGTAATGCTTGTTGCATACAAGTTCCGCTCAAAAAAATGCGCTCATTACAGATACTTTACCAAATCATGCATATTTGACTAGGTTCAGTCATTAATTTCAAAATATGCATACTGGCTGTTTTGTTACTATAGTTCCAACTTCCGTTTTTTTTATTTTCATACTTTGACACGTTACGGGCATTGTTTTACAACATGGTGCGCTCCTGGTACGAATTTTCCATAGTACGAATTACCCAAAATTTATTTCAGTTTAGTTTTAATAAGAACGTTTTTCTTTAAATATGTATAAAATATATGTACAAAAACCTTACCTGGAGTACGAGCACTGGTTTTTTTTTAATACCTGGTAATTTTAGAATTGAACTGACGTACTCTGATTTTGCAATCTGTAGTTTGTCGATTTTGTGTTTCAAGTCACTTTCAAAGTGAATTAGTTTGTTTAACTTGTTGAAACATGAATAACACAAATACTCAACTGCGTGAATCCCGATCGTTGTAAATAACGATTCAAAATTATCCCCATGTAATCTTCTGTAAGATTTTTTTGTTTAGAATTGTCGATAAACAGGCATTGCAGCTGGGCGCAGCCATTTATTTTTATACAGAAAATGTAACTCGTCATTTCATTGGTTATTGGATATCTCATTAATATTCATGAAAACGAGGTTTTGCCAGTTGAATATCCCACGGTAGATAATGTAGTATGTACGGAATATATACCGTGGGTAACCGACGATGAAATGGCTTGTGATAATGATATGTATTTTTTGTATTTTTTATTTAAATAAAACATTTATTTCTTTTTATTTATTTTTTTAAATACCATTGTGTGAATAACTCACACACGCAGAAAATATATCTATTTATCATGGCAGATGTCACTATGAATGTTTTAATTTTGTAGATTTTCATTATAAACAATTCATTTTTTGTAAAATTTTAGATATATATTGAAGGAACATTGATAATTTTCAAACACATCAAGTTTTCCCACCTTCAACGGTTAAATAATGATAGAAAAATAATGATGTCATAGTAGTATACACATATAAGTGTTATGTACATAATTAGGTGTACTTCACCAGAGATAAATCCGTAACGTACCAGAGAACGGTGTTTAGCTAGATTTTCGAAAAGGTAAATTAACCATTCATGTACAGTTTACATATCACGTGCTCCTCCATGTACCGAAAACAGGTCACGTGCTCCTCCATGCATAAAAAATAATCGCGAACCAATAATACCTGCGGGTTCCAGCCCAAAAATGGTTTCCCGCAGATATAAAAGCAGGGATATTCCGATTGCTATAACATGTCTCGAAATACGATGCATTCGTAAATTTCAGACCCTATTTGTTGTACATGTTAAATATTACATGGCATATACACCGGAAGTACATACTTGTCTGGCTCTATATACTGGCCCGGGTATTATAAATCCGTGATACTGGAAGCAAAATATTACTTTCGGTGCGCCAGGTTATCAATTGGTTATGGTTATCATTATCTATTTGTATTTACATAATTTTGGTAAATAAAGCTGTGCTTCAGTAACATTTTAGACTATCCTTGATCTTTTCAATTATTTTAAATTTACGGGTATATGTACAGGTATTTACATTCAGTTTTAAACTATCTAAAAATTATAAGAAGTCCGGACTTCAGGATTTTTACCAGAGTGGCAAGGGGTAGCACGTTTTCCAAAGTGGGCTGAGATTTATAAGTTTTCCAGTGTTGGGGGGGGGGGGGGCATGATTTTTTGATTTTCACTGTGTTTTTTTCTTCATTATCTTGTTTTATTTTATTTATTTATTTTATTTTATTTATTTATTTTTTTTTTTGGCGTGATTTTCGCAAAAATGCAAGTTGTTGTCCAATCTCAAAGCGGTTCTACATACTAACAAAATCCGGGGCATCATAACCTCCTTACCACTGGATCCGTGTATGATAAGAATATATCTAAGTGTAGGTAAGACATAATTACCTTTTTTTAAAGAAAAGACATATATCTGTTTATATTAGAAGCGATCCGTGTTCCAGTGGTAATAGACTTGGCTAGACAACTAGGAGTCACATCCCGTCTGCATTACAACAATACTCATGACTGTCGTGTGTGACCTTAAAAGCCGATGTTCTGTGTATCGATGCTCTACATTTAGCATGTAAAGAAACAGGATCGCTTCCAGAACGAAGCAAATGACTTTACCCATGTACTCCACAGCCAACCCAGCTTCCCCCCTCCCCCTCCCCCAAGAAAAAAAATAACTGAACTCTTTAGGACTATAAGACATGAACTATTTACCAACAAAGAGAAAATACAATACTAGCAACTAAATATAAATGTAGATAATCTCTTTCTATGACAAGTAGCTTTTAAATCAAGATACTGCTAATTGTAAAAGTATCGGCGGCAGACTTGCAACAACAAAACAGAGGCAACAACAAAACACAGATCAACGTTTTGTAGATTTGTAGCTACATTCCAGCCGCTTTCGTACAATCCTGAGTCTTCAATGCAAATTCTGGCACGAGTTTCGCCGAAAGTTTGCGTAAGGACAAACTGACTATCAAAAATGAAGCGCTTTGAAATATAAATGTAGAGGACTTGGTTATCTTCAAGCAGAAGAAATTCTGATGGTTCTAGCTCAATTTGTACACACATGTATAGTCCAGTGATAATATGTGCTTTCTGAAAAGGAATTTTAGAATCATACACTAATTCATACTGTGGTTTTTCCAGTTTCTCCGTTATATTATATGATTTATAATCTTTACTCCGATAGTTTTGACTCCAAAATGAAAAACTCATAGAAAAGTTTGTCGATTTTAGAACTTCCGTGGTATTGCCTAAACGCATTGACCATGTTGTTCCAATCATTTTCTTTATGCTTGTAATTAAGATGTTCGGTTTGACTTTTGACAGTTTTCTATGCATAATGATAATAACATTGTTCGACATTTGTGGCTCATCCATCACTCTATAGTATATAAAATCAATAAACCATCTTCTCATCCATGTTGATTTTAGAGAAGGCAAAACTGTTGCAAACATTTGCCCATATGTAATATTAAAGACCTCAGATATGTTAATGGATTTGTCCAATGTAAGATTAATATATACGGCATATATTTGATTGTACCAAATATTAGTCGGATATACACACTTATTTGTTCTGTCTCTTAGTTGTCCACTCGGACAAAGGACTTGACGGCAGCTGTTTCCCTAGGATAAAAAGATAATTTTAAATATAACGCATAAAATGCTTATTGGTTGCACAGCAAACCGAAATAACGGCAACTCTTTTAAACTGTGAAATAAGTGTTTATTCATTCTATGATTGGATATAAAAAAATTTAGATCGCTATCATATTTTTTGCACAAACATTAATTACTTTCAACCATCAACTTAAAACTTTCAATAACATTAATGATGCTTCCTAGTAACTTATTTTTATTACATGTCAAAGTGACATTTTCTTTGAAATGTATTAATTCAATGAAATATTTTATATCACTGAAAACCTGACTCAAAACAACTTACATCTTTAATTGCGCATGCTGTTGGTAATTCCTTTACCTTGGAATGGTGTATATCACTAGTCACAGCTATAAAGCCACTATCAATCAGTGCTATAAATCCTTCTCCAAAACCACTTTTACCTCCCAAGATAAAATCTTCACCATATTTTTGGCAAAATATTTGACGATAAAAATACTCTCCATTACAAATGTGACAGAAGACATTTGCATACATTTCAAGATGTCGATATGGCGACACCATGCCACTTTTTGTACAGAGTTCCCTTATATCATCTTTTGAAACATTTATTCCTGCAGGCACTTGAAAATCCTGAGATTCGGGGCAAGTGTCAATGAGATTGGTGTAACATTTAAACAGTTGTAAAACATCATAAGTACCAGGGAAGATAAAATGTATTTGGCAGCTTTCATAAAATGAATCTTGTTCTGTTCCAATGGAAATCATGGTGGTACCCTTCTTGACGTCAGCGTCTGTGCATTTGATAACCGCATCCCAAATTATAACGTCAGTATGTTTACCATCTTGTTTTGCGCATTCTATATTTTTATAAATTTGTCCAGACTTTGCAGAATAAACGGGATAAAAACTTCCCCAAGGAGCAACATTTATATCACCACAGGATGTATTAGATACGCCTTCCTGTCCGCCTGATGAAATATTCTGAACAGAGGAAACCATAAAGAACGACTGATATAATAATTCATTTCTTGCTGGATATGGCAATATAGGATAAAGGCAGGAACGACCATGTTGAAACTTCTCCAGTTTTCCATTTACGTGATCTTTAGATTGCAATGCATCCGGAAAGCAACAGTTGCCAGTTTCAGGGCATTCAGCTGAGCATGAACATTCTGTAATAGCAGATCAGTTATTGGCATGGTTTGTTATCGAAGGGGACAATAAGCAATTACATCATCTCGACCATTTCCGTCAAACTTCGGAAAAGGACATGTACACAATAGTTAGAATACGCAGAACGTATATCGTATTTCAGTCTGAAAGATTCTGTCACACAATTTTTTTATGGTTTTAATTAAATCATAAATATTATGTTCAAATCAAGATTTAACAATATTGTAGGTTTCAAAAAAAACATTTTTTATAAAGATATTACCGAATTTTACATTTCATGTAAATAAAGGGAGTTAATAAAGTTTATTTTCTTTAAAGTGTAAGTCAAATTTTACAACAAGAAATGAATGCATATATTTTAATGATTACATATAATATGCTCAAATATTTGCAGTACATATTTTACATATCCTTCGACTTTTGAAAACTGTTTTATTTGCATAATTATGTACATATATATATATATTTCACTAAGTGTGGTTTACCACTTTGATCACAACATACAGGATCTTTAACCTACGCAAAGAAACTGAAAGTACTACCCTGTATCAAACGTTGTACATCAATTTTGTATCATTTACAAACTAAAATGCTCTTAAGTAATGCATTTGATGAAAGTGTTATTGAATTGTACGTTAAACTGTCGTCGAAGTTTTGAACCACCGTCAGTTGCCGTAACCGATTTATTTTATTTATCATGCGCCTCTGCTTTTTTATAATCAAAATTTAATCTTTCATCACTTTTTCTTATTAACAGAATATATATATAACTTTTTCATAACCTTCATTATTCTACTACAACATTTTATTTTTTTACATTAAAGCATAAATAAGATTATTAATAAATGTGCAAAAATATATACATGTATTTATACAGTTACCAGCACAGCAAGATTCTGTTCCTGGTTTAAACGAAATGTCGTCTGCAGTTCCGGATGAGCGATTGCTTGAGCAAACGTCACTTCCGGGACAAAGATAGTTGATAATGACCGGTATTCGTGACAAAACAGATGTATCTCCGTTTGATTGACCATAGCCCATGCACAAACATACTATTACAAGTTGATACATCTCTGCGTCCTATTAGGGAATTAGAAACAAAATATAAGTACGGTGAATTAAGAAATGATACATACCTTTTTATTGCGAGGTGGATTTTATACAAACAGTTAAATAAATCACACCTATTTTTTTCTAAATCTGTGTCCTGTAAATTATTGGAACACGCATGTCTTTCCATTTTCTTTGAATTTTTTGTTTTGTATGGCTTTGTGTTATTCCAATGAAAATATTTGAGTTTAGTTGATTTTATCATAATGATTGACAGAGATGTCATTAGTTATCCAAATGGATGAGAGCAAAGAATCATATAACACTTTATGAGCGAGGAAACTATCAGATAATTATCCTTAATACCTATGTTACTATATATAGTAACAAAATCTAGGGTATTTCAGGGCCATTATCGCAAGATCTAGGTCATTATGCAATTTTGGCCGCCTTGCTACTCGGCATTATTTTTCCATAATGGGCGAGTGAATGAGCGCACGCATAGAATGACGTCATCAACTCTCAGCGACTTTCAAGATGGCTGCTGACGTTGAATGAACTAAAGTCACTTGCACACAAAATTTTAAGTTTAAATGACGTAATCAATCGCAATCAACAAAGCTTAACATTGAATATTTATAAACTCAAGAAAAGAATACAATAACTCATTCCAAGACAAAACATGACCCTCAGAACTTCCAAAAATGATTTCAGTTTGACGGTATTTTATTTTAAAAGAGATCGGATCCGATGGCATTTAGATGTTGACATTGATCGTCTCAGAAACCGTTCTTGAAGGCACAAAAGTTCATAAAAACTTATCACAAAAAATATAAAGAGTATTTATCGATATAAACAACAATAAAACAACATTGTCTCATATTTATTTTGTTTTGTCATGTTTTCAAAGTAAATCGAAGAGTTAAACTGAATGATAGATATTTGTTTACATTGACAACTGTCCGTTTCTTAGAAAGGGCGACAACCAAGATTAGCGGCGATGTCTAAATGCCGTATTTCGGACATAGGTATTAAAGACGTTAATACTTGGTTGCTGCTCGCCATTATGCGATAATGGCCCTCGAGTCCATAATGTCCTTCGGGCCTGCGGCCCTCAGGCCATTATGCACATCTTCGGGCCATTATCGCATAATCGCGAGCAGCAACCAAGTATTAACCTCTAATTATGGTTGGGGGAGAAGTCATTATTTTTTCTAATAAGTGGAAGCAAAACACTATAAATCTTATAATTAGTGAGATTATTAATATAGAAAACAACATGCTTTCTTCAAAAATACACTGAATGTCAAGCTAAGGGTTTCATCTTTTGAATTCTGAGTCAGGCCAGGCCTTCGACTTTGGTTTAAGGTTTAAGGGCGGTAAATAATCCAGTTACGGACTTTAGATATATAATAATTCCTTAAAGCTGCTTATCTCACAATGCAATTGTACAGAAGAATAGTTTATATAATCAAGTCAGTTTTGTTCAACAGACATGTTTATATATATACTTGCTACGAAATTGACGGAGTTATCCTCCAGATAAGAGTGAAGTTGCTATTTATAGCACTGGGAAACACCTGGAAAGAAAATTGTGACGTAGTCCACATTGAAGCGCCCTTTCTTTTGAAAAGGGATCGGTATTTTTGGTTCCTTCTTTGTTTGTAATTTCTATGTAGCTGGATACCAGTATTATCGGTATCCTTTTAAATTCTATATTCTAACTTTTCAGTGTTTACGAGGCAAGTTTCCAATTATAACTTCTAAACGATGATATAAAGAAAATGATAATAACAAGACTAAATATAAAAATTTTTAAAGTACATGTTGTATATTATGAAAATCACAATTATTAATTCGCAAATTAAGACATAGAGATGGAAATATAGCGTAAAAATAAAACTTCAGCATTAACAATTTAAACTTACAAAATATGTACATTTATAATACATTTTGCGTTTATACATACTGCGTGACAAAACTATATGTTTTACATTATCTTTTCTATATAAGCACATACGAAAATGGGACATAGAAATTAGAAACTGAGACAAAGAATATTAGAATATAAATTTGCCATAGTATCTATTTATTGTTTAAGCAAGAATAAGTCATTTTCATGAATGGATTTTAACTTACAAGAAAGAATAAGTAATTTAAATGACTGGAATTTTTACTTAAATACCCTTCCATAATGGCGGATATACCCTTCCATAACATTCAGCGCTAAATTTTATGTGACAAAATTCAAATACATGTATTATGTCAGATAAAACTGTGGAGCTATAGAAAAATAATGCATATTTTTTCTTCGAACGATTAAACGATTTTATTGGGAAAATACAAACGAATAGTAAATTTTCTCATTTTAAGAATTTCGAAATAGTTGGCACCAAAATAAAACACGCTTTTTATAGAAAAGCGATTTCATTTGTTGCAAATCATAGTATAGAATAATTTTGCAATCAAGGGTCATGTTAAATGACATATAAATCACAATAAGATCAAAGATCAAATAAAGATGTTAAAGAAAATAAAACTCGATTAACAATAAACTAGAAAAGAATTAACTGATAAAATTAAACATCATATCTTACAAACATTGATATTTATTTACAAAATTACTGTTTTATTGTAATTTATTTTTATATCATTTTAAATTACACCTAAGTCTTTATAAAAAGATAAAGATTATATGTCAGGCTGTGAATTATTAAATTGGTTCACTCAACATGTTAAATGGTCAATAAGTGTTGGAATGCTGCCAATAAAACAACAATAACAATAAAAATTTTAGGCAAATTTTTATTAAAAGTATTTTTAATGAAACAAAAAAAATACGATATGCAAATTGTAACCTGTTATAGAGTTCTTTCTAGAACTTGATTACATTCCTATCTATAGAAACCTTTGTCACAGATTGTTTAGTGGTAAACAAAGTGGTTAATTATTTAATAATGTCCTTAAAAAGGCATTTGACACTTTGATCAGAACTTTCCGAATGAAAAATCAAAAAAAAATATTTACTTACATTAGTAATTCCACGCCAAATGATAAGTCAGAGGAATCTTGTTGCAATATCTTTTACGAATGTGAATTGCGGTATTTTTTTCACAGTTATACACATTTGTCTATAGAATAGGAACCGATCTATTCTCGTAGGTGTGGACGTGATGGGGGGAGGAGTAAGTTCATCCTCATGATTTCATTGGTTGGAACGTAGATAGTTTTTTATAGAAAGCCTATATCATAATGTATTGATTCTCTTTCCCACCATTTTCGGTACAATAAACATGAATTTTCAAGAGTTTATTTCCAGAATGCATCCGGGCAGTTTGCCCAAGCGTACACAGTTCGTATAGCAAACAAACATGCATATAATATACAGTCAAATGATCAATATATAAATCAAAGCACAGAAGGCGCTGAATTTGTTTGGGTCTCAGAATGTAATAAAGGTGCAGGTTGTGAGATTATATGTATAGTGCCACCAATGCTTTCCAGCGTTTTAATTGTAGTGAATTGGCTATAAGACTAATTGCAACACTGATATTCAATCCAATGTTTATTTGACATAAACAATTTGAAAAAAAAAATGAGTTACCTTTAC
Source organism: Ruditapes philippinarum (assembly GCF_026571515.1). NCBI lineage: Eukaryota > Metazoa > Mollusca > Bivalvia > Venerida > Veneridae > Ruditapes > Ruditapes philippinarum. Next base: position 8,826 of record NW_026860809.1, on the reverse strand, counting down.
TGGGATTTGAACTCCAGACCTCTCGCTTCCTAAGCGAGCCTGAAAACCATTCAGCCACGGTGAATTTATATGTGAACGGCCTGAAGAAAACCATATTATTCTAAATTAGGGCTTGTAACGACTTTAACTGTTGTTTAACACAGATGTAAATAATCCTGGAGCTTACTATAAGCATGTATATTTATAAAGAATCAAAGGGCTGCAAGTTCTGTGGTATTTTCTGATCTTTGCAACCTAAATCGTACTGTATATCTGTATGCATTTTCCCGTATAAGTTTATTTTTATGTATTATAATTCATTTTGCAAGGCACCAGAGTTTGATACATACGGAATTCTGCATAACTAGAGTTGCATCAAAAAATCATTTATGTTCATTTTTTACGACAGCCACACTTTATCCTTGCATATCATGGCTACTTCCTTAACAAAGACACTTATCAAAGAATTTAACAAAAAAAAAGTTTCCTTTGAACTCGAGACCTCTCACTCACAAAGCGAGCACGTTACCCCTGTACCACGGAGATGTTATACAAACAATGTCTGAATAACATCAAGTCATTCTAAATTTAGAACTTGCATTGCATTTCGGGTTTGTAATTCTTATAAATTTCGAGGTATTTTGTTCAAGATAAACCTGTTGTTTAAAATTGAGGTAAATATTTTAGCGAAAATCTTCTCGCCCAAACAGTCCGACATGTAGAATCTATATATTCCACTACTCGGTTTGTGTAGTATTCGGTAATGGACATCGCTAAAAATAGTATTTTCATTGATAAAATCATATTCATCCGCGTAATTTGTGATTGTGCATTTATTGACAATTCTATAAGCCAACACTATTTTTAAACTTTGAATGCGTTGTAATTTGTTGGATACTTGTAACAAAATAAAAAGATTTCTTTCTTTTAAATCGCTAGTTTTAAGCTGTTTTGAGAACTACTTGTTGTTAGGTTTGACGTAAACTTCTGTGTCAGAGATTGAATGTCCGCTTTGTATTTACTTATTTTCGATCAGAAAATACAATAAAAGAATATTAGAAATCTTCGACCATTCGGGAATTACTTTGCTTGAAAATTAAGGCGCCTGTCTTTGACCATCTTTACGCAGTGATCTCCCCTGAATTTTTCGGCGTTAGTCTACATACAAAAGGGAAGTAACCGCTTCAAAAAAGTGGACTACTTTCGGCATTTGCAATTAACAACATTAGACTCTGAAATTTCGCTACCATTGTTTGTTTGGTCTGACGATCCAAACAAATAAAAATATATCATTAAGTTATATGGTAATTTTAGCAATGAGAAGAACGTTTACTATGAATACTGATACTTACTGACTATGAATACTGATACTTATTGATACAAAAAAATCTCGAAGAATTATATACCATACTACCAATAAGCGTATACAATATAACACAATACAAATCAAATACAAAAATGACACCAGTATATTTTATCATTTTATCGCATATTCAATATATCTATCTGTAATTACTTGATGAAAAATAAGCTCATTTTCTGTTTTCATTTAAGTAACTGCATAGTGTACATGAATATATATTTATTTTGTGCTTTCTTAACTGATAATAATTTCTTTAGTCTTGTTCAGAGTTTTACTTTCATGTTATATTTTTACAGAATATATATAATAACAGGAAAATTACCAGAGTTGACACTGGTGGACTGTCAAACTCAATAAATGCTAAAAGTCACGGCAATACAACCAAACATTTTAAATGGCATTTATGCAAATTGTGGAACAACTTTTAACAGAAAACCGAAACGTGTTTCGTTTAAAAAGATAATGTTGGTTTCAGTAAAATTTATGTTAGTTAAATAGAGGATATTGAATGAGTGTAAGTTCAATACTGAATTTATTGCGCGAGTTGAATAAAATTATATTAAGCCTCTGGAAAGCATAATATTATTTTATTAAACGAGTGCAATAAATTCAGTAATAAATTTACACAAATTTAATATTCTATTTATCACATACCCAAAATAAAGACCGTTTAAAGTGAAATAAGAGTCATTTTTCATTGACGCGTTTACAGTAAAACGCTAACATTTAGCACGTCTTAACACTATGTATGTATAACGCTAATGACGTCACGTCAAAATATATGCACGACCGTGCAATACCATATTTACGGAGTCGCAAAATCGGCACGGGTGTGTGATAAACACAGATATGTGATGCTTGTTGCATACAAAGATGATGTTTCTAGTGATATTCGACTTTATGTTCTGCATTGACTTTATGCTCTACATTGACTGCGCAAATAAACACAGAAAAGGGAGCTATTAAGGATATGGCATATTTACCTTTTCATATTTCAATGCAAATCTCTGATATTAACAGCTTTTTAATTGATAAAAATTATTTCGATAACTACATGACAGTAGCCCCTGAAATCGCACGAGAAGCGCCGATGGTGTGCAAAGGTTTGGAGATCGAGATCTCCCTTTACAAGTACAGTTGGAAAGTTTCCATTTGACCTTAATAGTGTCGAGTGACTAAATTGTGTGGCAGTGTTGCCGAGTGTTTACACTTCGGACTAATAATCTAAGGATTGCTGACCGTATGGGTTCGAATCCCGCCAGAGGCAAGCCGTTGTTTCCTTAAGCAAGAAACTTAACATTAATTACTTAGTACTGGTTGGTTCCAGGAACGGATTCGAGTGTGTTTTAGTAAGCTTATAGCTCCCAACACAATCGAAGTAAGATAAATTTAAGTATAAAAAACAATAGTGTCGTGTATGTGATCAACAAATCTCTATCTGCTTTTTACCGAGATACGCTATCTATTTTTGCTATTGTCTGTATCTGTAATAAAGGTGTGTGTAATGTCGTGGGAAGTATTAATGCATTTTATTGACATGATATCACAGTTTCACAATTTATGTGTTAAATATGTATCACCATTGTGAAATCGACAGAGCACACAGAATAGGTCTGATTTACTCTATATTTGTGGTGATTTACATTATACTAATTTTAAACATGTGAGAATACGTCTGTACCAAGTTCTCTACAAACAAAACACCTTTATCACCTTCTCCCTAAATATTCTATTCACATTCTGATTGATTTAAAGTACATGTATCTAAAATTCCTTTAGTTTATATATTTTTTTTTTTTTTTTTTTTTTTTTTTTTTTTTTTAACATAACATAATATTTATTCAGCATTAAATGTTACAACATTTATAGCCATTTCAATATATAATACAAACATATAAGGGCAAGTACATGGTTAACAGAGAATTATATACAAATGATTTATACAAATTAATCTTAAATTATTATTTTTTAACAGAGTGAACATAATTAATTGTAAAGTATTTCTTAACAATATTTTTTCATCATTATTACCATTTATCTGTTGTGTTATTTCTATAGTAAAACATATTACAAAGAATATTTTTTTCTTGTTACGAGCAACATTTATGTTTATTGAATACATTTTTGTAAAACAATTCAAATATGGAGATCCATTTCATTGTGTTTACATTAACTTAAAATACTTTACAAAAGATAAAAAGAAAACAAAGCAGTGAACATCAGGTTATGATAATGAAATTCGTTTTGGAATAAAGAAGAATTATTGCATATGGAAAGCTTTGTATATAAATTTGCTGACATTCAAAATACTTTTAACAGAGTCTAAATTCATAAGTGAGATAAATTTTTTGCTTAGTAGGCCAATGGCAAAAATATGGATTAAAGTAGGTTTTTCTTAAGTTAGTATATTTTGGGCATACTAAAAGAAAGTGGTACTCGTTTTCTATATCATTCATATTACAATTTGAACATATTCTTTCATTTCTGGGAATATTTAAATGTCTACCTTTTTCAATCATTAAATCATGAGATGATAGTCGGAATCTTGTCAGTGCTATTTTAAATTTACTATTAGGTATTACATCTAAATATCGTTCTAACTTTTAATTCTTTCTTATACCAGCTATATGACTGTAATCTATTTGAAGTTCTAATTTCAGCATCCCATGATTGTTTTATATATATATCAATTATTCTTTGTTTAATAGTTTGTAAAGATACGATGTCAGCATTTTGGGATAGCCAAAATGTTTGACATACCTATTTCATCGAAAATTTGTTGAACATGTCCGACCCAATTAAGACCATTATAGTTATGACCATCATTAAAATCATCTTTAAGCATATTGTATGTCATTTTAAGTAATTTATTATCATCTGATTTTACTATTCGTATCCAAAATCTAATTGAATTTATTTTACGCTGTATCATCATAGGATACCTTCCTAGTTCACCATATAATGCAACAAGGTTTTGTACTTTTACGAACGTGTAATATTTTTCGCATGAATTTATTATGAATCATTTCTATATCATTTGCACTATGGTATCCAAATATTTCTGAGCCATAATTCAAAATTGATCCTACAAGACTATCGAATAAGTTACATTTTTCTTTTGTATTGAGATTTAATTGGTTATAAATAATAAATAAATTATGAAGTGCATATAGAGAGTGTTTTGCTGTGTGTTTTTGTGTTTCTATTCCAGTTGCCGTTTTTAAATAGGGTTATTCCTAAGTATTTGAACGAATCCACGATTTCTAACACTACGTTATTAAAAATGAAAGAATGCGTTGTTTTTCGTCCTTTTCCGAAAATAACTATTTTTGTTTTAGATGTATTTACTCTTAAATCCACAGACCGCAGTATAATTGTAAGTCATTAAGTATTGACTGTAATGCATGTGTTGTTTCTGCAAAAATGACAGCATCATCGGCAAATAGCAATAAATATAATTTGTCGTCATCTATAGAACAGATCCCGTCTATGTTACTATTTATATTCAAAAGAATGTCATTTACGAAAAATAAGAACATCAGACTGGAGCTGGGATCTCCCTCTTTTACTTCAATGTTTGACGTGAAAAAAGTTGAGTTTTCTGATTTATATCTTACGCATGCTTTCACTGTATTATACATAGCTCTTATAGAATTAACAAATCGGGAAGCTTACATTTTCTGTTATTAGCTTATGAAATAAATGAGATCTCGTAATTTTATCGAAGCATTTTTCGAAATCTATAAAACAACAATATAATTTTTTTTAACGATAAAGTTTTAGCTATAATTGAATGTAATATATAGACGCAATCAATTGTTGATTTACCTGCCTGAAAGCCAAATTGATTTTCAATGATTGTTTCGTTTGTTTGAGTCCAGTTCGTCAAGGCGGTTTAACAGAATTTGAGAGTAGATTTTGATATAATATTAATTAGAGTTATTCCTCTATAATTTTGTGGGTTTTCTATGTCCCCTCCTTTGTATATAGGTATTATTATTCCTTCGCCAAACGATTCAGGATATTGTCCGGTAGTAAATATATGGTTAAATAGATGGAGCATAAAAGGTGCAATTTGAGTAAACGTATGTTTTAAAAAGCTCCGCTGGCAGAGTATCAAAGCCGCTGCTTTTATTATTTTTTTGTGAGAAAACAGCATTTTTAAGTTCCATATAAGAAATCATTTGGTCTAGATATTCATCATTTACAGATTCATTTAAAATATTCGTTTTCATTTTATACTTTCGGTACTGTATAATGATTTAAAATGTTCATGTATGTCCTGAATATCAAGATTTTCGGCAGTTCCTTTAATTTTTTGTATATTGATTTTTTATTTTTCTCCAGAATTCTTTTGGGTTAGCTTTACTTAGTTTTGCCAGCCTTTGTTTTTCATCGTTATTATATTTCATTTTATTGAAACGTTTAGCTTTATTATATGCTGTTTTGGCCTGAATATATATATATTCTTGCCGTGAATTAGCACATTGTTTGTTACGTAAGAATATATTTCTTTTTCTTTTGAACATAGATCTTGCATCATAACACTCCGAATTAAACCAAGGTTGTTTGTTATTTTTAAAATGTTTGGTCGGCTTTTTATTTATTGAACATTTTATCATACAAGATGCCGACTCTTTTAGAATGTTTATGAAGCGTTCTGTTATATCATTTATATTATTTGTTGTGTTAATCATATCTGTCAGATTTTGTATTTTATTACTCTTTAATGATAAATTATAATTAACTTCATCAATCTTTGAGTTATCCCAAGCAATACGAATATTTTGTTGTTTGTCGTTATTATTATTTAATGTAGTTTGTAAAGTTGTTTTATTGAAACTTATAGATATTCCCCAGTGATCAGAAAATTCGTTAGGGCTTAGTATTTCAAAGTGTTTTACATGACAAATATCGTTTGGTTTTAATAAAAAAATAATCTACTACACTAGACCCATTTAGAGAATGAAATGTAAACTCTCCTATGCCTTGATCTTTACCTAGACGGCCATTGCCTATTATATACGATGTAGACTGACATAATTCTATGAGCCGTTTACCGAAAGTATCGAGCACGTGATCTTTTGATACACGTAGCTAAATGAAAACAGATGACAACTGGTCATCATTATCAATATATCTGTCGAAATCGAGATAATTAACTTCGTTTGAAATTCTACTGTTTAAGTCCCCTAATAAGAAACATTTCCCCATTGATGAGTATTTTTCAAACCCTGTCTCTATTTCTTCAAAAAAATCAAAATTATCTGTATTAACAAGCTTTGAGGTAATTGGTGGTATATAAGCAAGACAAATGTATACATCTTCCTTAAAATCAAATAAACATTTAGATAGTTTAAGCCATAACATTCCATTTTGTATTCTTTTCAATAATTTCTATATGTTTACTAAGATTTTTGTCGATAGTATATTGATAGACCACCGCTATATCGACCTTTCTTCGTGTTAATAGTCTTATTGCCATATAGGTGTTCACTACAATATCCAATTAAATCTAAGTTTAAATATGTTTGCTTTAGAAACCCATGTTTCGGACAAAAAGAACTATATCATATTGATGAATAATTTCTAAAAAGTCTGTATTCTGAAAGTTTTCTACATAAAACCATTAATGTTCCATGTTAATAATCTGATGTCCGAATTCTCGTGACAATCCTAATCACGTTTGTGCGGTGGTTCACATATCTTGCCATCAACAAAACACTTCACTAATTTTCTTGTTAATGAAAAGTTTATTCCCGGTTATGCGCGTAGTCTGGTTGTGTTGTTCTGCCTCGTCTATTAATGGTTTGAAGGCTTTACGTGCGTCACGATATTCTTGGGGCGATTGAATTCCCACTCCGTGTCCATTGTTTTTAATGATTGTTTAATGTCAGTTTGTAAGGACTTAAGGCGTACCATTTCTCGTGAGTTATAGTCGTGAAATTTCACACCACTATGGGACGAACTTTCCCACCACTTTTTGGGCCTAGTCGATGAGCACCGATCGAATGTGATGCTTTTGGCATTGTCTATTTTCAATTCAGATTCTAATAGATTCTTTACAAGCTCGGAGCAGTTTTCATTTATGCCGTTATATAAGAATTATATTTCTTACCAATGACAAAAAAAACAACTAATTTGAAACAGCAGTTTGTTAATGAATTTTAGCTATGCATTACACTGTTGTATGTAAGTACATGTATGTGCTCACATATTGATGTATGTATGTATGTATGTATGTATGTATGAATGTATGTTATTAATGCCATTTGTACCATAATTTGGTCATATCTTTGAAACTGAAATTCCAAGAGTAGTAAATTATTGCAATATTTCCCTTAGGTTAGTGATCATTCTCATAAGGTTCAACAAACACGTTCAACAAATGTTAGAAATATATTACAAACTATTAACAAATATTGCAGTCTCTAATTCCATATGAAAGAAAAGATGTTCATGAACAAAATAAAGACTGACATATTTTGTACCAGGTTTTGTTTACACATTTAACCAATTCATTAACTATTTCACAAAATTATTTATTTTCCGATGATTTTCAATTTATCATAAAGATTCTAATCTGCAACTAAGTTGACGTACTGGAAAAAATACAGACAACACCAAAACCATAATATGAGCCGCGCCATGACAAAACCAACATAATGGGTTTGCGACCATCCGTGCAGTAAGATCAGGATCCATGCTGTTCTCTTACAAACCCTATAACAAGTAGGAAAACTGATAGCGAACAGTATGGATCTTGATCAGACTGCGCGGATGCGCAGAAAATACAGTATATATATGGTAAGTAGAAAAGGCAAAAACAAAGAGTAACCATAAACATACTTTAGATTAATTATGAATATATTATGGTAGCAAACAAACTCATGCATGAATGTACAACGAATATTTAACAAAAACTTTCAAAACCCTTTGGTCAATGGCTATTAAATAACTGCATAATACATACATGTTTTATAGATATTTCTCATGATAATCATTATTTTTTCTGATATACAAAATGCATAAAAAATGTTGTTTATGACATTTCAAAGTAATTTTGAACATATAGTTTCTCTTTTTCCGCCAATTACTAATACATAATTGCTAATTACAAATGTTTGATGAGAAAAACATGTCATTATAATGAAGGGAAGAAAAGATATGTTTCAGAGATAAATGTGATAATTAGGCATCTTATTTACGGGTATACAGTGAATTAAGCTTATACAACAACAAAAAACGTACAAACAAAGTTAATGAAACTGTATACCTCCCATCCCGTTGTTGAGAAAATCAAAACGTAGTTAATGAATACATAAAATAATATTCAGATCAGCACATGAGAAATAATCGATTGCAACATTTTAGGATTAAAAAAAACAAGCAAATTCGTTAAATTAATATCCCCCGCCGAGTACTGGTTAATTATTACTAACACAACAACTGAAGACATGTGGCTTTATTGATACATTTATTAG
>NW_026860808.1:0-135222 GCF_026571515.1 Ruditapes philippinarum | reverse complement strand
AAGAATTCAACAGTCAAACATGAAAATGGCGAAATCTTTAGTCTATAAAAGTTAGTAGATGTGGTCAATTTTGGAACCATCAATATGTCACATACATGCAATTCCATTCAAGCGGCATTGATTCCCAAGTGAACGAAAGCGCTTGCCTTAAGAAAAACAATAGGTGGAAAAAAATGGAATTTTAAAAGGAGTGTAGGGATTATACACAGTCTATGTACCTTTAAACTGCTCAAAGTATTAACGAACAATCTACAGATGATACCAGTTGCTTTATTGCTCTATCGCACAAATTAAAGTAATTGCCGTTATCATCATCAAACATCTAATAATATTAAAAAATTCATATGCATGACTAGAATTAAGTGACATCGAATTTAATAAATAATTAAACACATATACAAAAATCTGTTTTGAACAACAAATATATTTAAGCACGCTGAACATAAATATTTATGTTTGCATGTACCCATAGCGACCAAATAAATTAATTTATTTTACCAGCTTGTAATCAATTTTGTATATTTATTGTAAATTAGGTACGCACCTGTACCAAGTCTATATACATTTAAAATGCTCATGGTATTTATAAACAATTCCTAAAAAACACCAGGTGCCCTATTAGTTTATGACGCACATACATGTTTGACCTCTTGAAAAAAGGCTCCTGAAAGCATGCAATCAACAATCCTATCCGTAAGGTGTGAACGAATCCTTGATTAAATTACACTAGTATTTTTGCTATGGTAAGTAAAAAGTTGTCGTCTGCTTTTGTCAGTTGTTATCATTTTTCTATATTTTTTCATGACAATAATTTGAACCAGATATTTTCAAATACATTTCGTTATTTTGTCTTTCCAAGAACTTTTTAAAAGGTCATACACATTTATATATATCTTTAGTAGTGTTTCAGATTAACAACAACAGAAAATATTTAAATAAACAACAACAACAAAGACATGTTTCATAATAATTGAAAGGTCAAATCAAATTAACAAAAACAACATTATCTATTTTGCCGTTTTTGACAATCTATGGGAATATTTCACCCCCCCCCCCTACATTTTGAAATGACACTTTTACAGTATTTGAGTTAATATTGGCACAGTCGATATTATTATTCTCTTCCGGTATTTAAGTTTTAAAAAACGCGACTCGTTAAAAAATTCGAAATATAAACTTTTGAGTTCTTTAATCGTGCTGCTTCTGTTTGAGTTGAAATAGAAAAATACAAATAAATAAAACTTACTTTTTACATTTTTTTGAAGAAATCATTAATTGCAAATAAATATTGTATAAAATCAAATGATTACTTCTCAACTGTGTACGCCCAATAACCACTGACAACGTTGTTAACTCTTTTGTTCAGTTTGCGGCGAAGTTGTCTTTAAGGTTATGTTTATGCTCAATTATTATGCCCCCACTTCAAAGAAGAGGGGGTAAATTGCTTTGCATTTGTCGGTCCGTTGGTCTGTCGGTCCGTCGGCCCGTAGATATAGAAATAGTATTCGTCCGTCCTTCCGTCCGGACGAGCAAACATTTTGGGTTTTTGGGCTATATAACAGTAAAGAGATCAAAAGAGAACAACAGGTTCATTCCGTGATCAAAGGGTTCAGGGGCTAGTAGCCCTTAAGAAAACATAGAAAATAACAAAGAAAATAGCCCCTAAACCCAAAATGTTGGAACGGACGTCCGTCCATCCGTCCGTCCGTCCTTCCGTCCGACATTTTTGTCCGGAGCATATCTAAAAAGAATTTGAGGTATCAACTTGAAACTTCATAGGTGGATAAACCTCATTGAGGAGGATTGCAGTGCACAAGAATGATAACTCTACCCTGCATAATTTTTTAGTTATTGCCCTTTGTTACTTTTTCAAAATTAAATTTTGTCCAGAGCATAACTCAAAAAGCCTTTGAGATACCAACATGAAACTTCATAGTTGGATAGATCTCACTCAGGAGGTGTGCAGTGCACAAGAATGACAACTCTACCTTTCATAATTTATGAGTTATTGCCCCGTTGTTATTTTTCATACATAATTTTTCACCTGAGTGGAGCATAACTCAAAAAAGTGTTTGAGATGTCAACATGAAATGTTAAAAGTGGATAGATCTTATTGAGGAGGAATGCTGTGCGCAAGAATGATAACTCTTCCCTTTATAAATTTTGAGTTATTTCCCTTTGTTATTTTTCAAAATTAAATTTTGTCCAGAGCATAACTCAAAAGCCTTTGAGATACCAACATGAAACTTTTGTTATTTTTCATACATAATTTTTCACCTGAGTGGAGCATAACTCAAAAAGTGTTTGAGATGTCAACATGAAATGTTAAAAGTGGATAGATCTTATTGAGGAGGAATGCTGTGCGCAAGAGTGATAACTCTTCCCCTTTAATAAATTTTGAGTTATTGCCCTTTGTTCTTTTTCATACTATTTTGTCCAGAGCTTATCTCAAAAAGTGTTTGAGGTATCAACTTGAAACTTCATAGGTAGATGGATCTCATTGAGGAGGAGTGCAGTGCATAAGAATGATAACTCTACCCTGCATAATGTTTGAGTTATTGCCCTTTGTTATTTTTCAAAATTAATTTTTGTCCAGAGCATAACTCAAAAAGCGTTTGATATATCAACATGAAACTCTATAGGTGCATAGATCTCACTCAGGATGTGTACAATGCAAAATAATGATAACTCTACCTTTCATAATTTTTGAGTATTGCCCTTTGTTATTTTTCATACTTATTTTTTTCACCTTAGTGGAGCATAACTCAAAAGTGTTTGAGATGTCAACATGAAACGTCATAGATGGATAGATCTTATTGAGGAGGAATGCTGTGCGCATGAATGATAACTCTTCACTTTATAATTTTTGAGCTATTGCCCTTTGTTCTTTTTCATACTATTTTGTCCGGAGCTTATCTCAAAAAGTATTTGAGGTATAAACTAAAAACTTCATTGGTGGATAGATCTTACTGAGGAGGGGTGCAGCACACAAGAATGATAACCTACCATGCATTATTTTTCAGTTATTGCCCTTTGTTATTTTCAGCCATCAGTATTCACATAGGTTTCAAATATGTAATCACTTCAGCCATCAGTTTTCATTATCAAACGACCTCTCTTAAAATTGAATTATTCTGCTCTACTACATATACATTCTTCCAATGAGCAAACACATTCGGCGTGGGATGGCCATGCTGACATGGCTCTTTTTGTTTTACAAATGTGCATCCCTTCCATTACAGATCACTTCACTTTAATGCGATACTACGCGCATTTGAATTTGTTAAGCACACATTCATTTACAATTATTGTAATTAAAGTGTTGATTTTTATGGGATTCCTCAATTAATTTTACATGACAGTATTATACCTAAATGATAGCCTTTGATACTTGTGCTAATAAATTATTCTGATACCGCGAATATATTTATTTTTCTTTTTTCAATTATGTAAAAAAAAATCAAACTTAACATGAAGCAAATACAGATCTTTAGGTTATTTAGTTTATACAATGGCTTAATCCATTATTGATTTTTTTTCCTGCAGTTTATCTGCTATAAGATCGCAAATTTCACATATTTCACGTATCATTGTCTCTGTGGAGAACATCTAGACCGTGAGTAATGATATAAATACAGTATGATACAGGCAATATTTTGAAAAAGTAATCATAATGTTGATATCGTAACCTTCTTGTATTCAATTGTAATATATCATGTCTAACTTGCCTCCATCTTGAGACCAAATTAAAAAAAAATTAATTTGGAAAATGTATCAACAATTTCTTGTCATCTTAATACGCTTATATGTCTTCTGTTTTAACAAATTATCCAGTCAACAAAATATAGGACGATCTCTATGATCAAAGTAGACATAAAAAAGTAAAGTTATCATGTTTTTTCTCAATATTTTCTTTGCTTTACAATTTATTGCTGTAGATGATTATTTTCACGATACATGTTCAAATGCTTTAAAACAAAATACACTGCTTTTCTAAATAACTAATTATTATGAAGTTAACTGTGATTTTTATTGTTTTTATTTGCTAGCAGAAGTCAACACCAGTACAACCTGTGATATAAAAGTATATTCACACGAAATATTGACAAATGTTATCAAATATTTTGTGTTTATGTTGCTGCTGAAATTGTCTTCTAAAAGCATCATGCTGACAAACCGATTATCTCCTTTGATCTAATCAGATTTGTTGTGACAAGATGCAATTAGTATCAAACAATCGATTGAAAACAATATTGTTAGTTTGCATTATCTCCAGGGGTTAATTATATAGAAATAATTTTCTTAGATCTCGACTCAGACATGATTTATACCGTTTACCCGAATTAAGAAATCAGATAAAATCATTTTAGTTAAGAAATGAAATTTAACTGTAGACAACCGAGAAGAAACAAATTTAAAAATGAGAGATACTGATATGACAAAACAATTATATAATAAGATCATTAAACTATTCGAACTCGATGTTTATTCGGTTAGATTGATATGGGCTGAAAGTTACACTAACTTGACATCGTACGCTTTGGATGAAATGACTTGTTTGGTTATTTCACGATTATCAGATGAAATATACTAAATATTGACAAGTAAGTTAGTTTAATTTTCTCAAGGGTCTTCTAGAACGTATGTTTGTTGATTTTGATCATATGACATGCGAAACTAATAATGATGTAATATCTTAAGTATGTTTTTACTGCCTGTTTTATTCATTGATAATAATTAACTGAAAATCAATATATTTTTTTATTTTAGATTAAAATTAACATTAAAATCGACATGTAGACTTAAGTGGCGTATACAATGACAGTAAATGATTAATATCCGTGATTGATACAATGTACCATTGACAGCGAACAGGAAATCTCCACAAACGTTTTCAAAATATCTTCTAAAACCTTTACATGTAAGCACTGAGCTCTGTAATAAGATTATCTGATATACATGCGAGTAAGGCTTTAAGTTACAGTTTAGTTTTATTCGTTATCGACATAATTAGATATCATTCATGTGATTTAGTTGGCGAGATTACCATTAAAGTTAGATATTATTCATTTACTAAACACATGCTGTTTAATAACCGAACATTCTACATTATGATAACATGTTATAACTTATGTTTTTTCATTTTACAACTAAGATCATGTTATACACAGTTTGTTTGAGTTTACGTCGCACAAACACAGTAGCGGTCATATGACGACTATTAAGCTTTACTGGTGGAGGAAGATGCATCGTGCATTTTCTCGGGCACAAACAGACACGTGAGTAGAACCACCGACGTTCCGAGAGCTTGCTATATAGCTTTCTGACATGAAAAATTGTATCGAATTTAACAGAAAGCAAGCTTCTTTACCCAGAGTCTAGATATTTACCACAGAAACAATCATAGTGAAATATGTAAAATGCGCAATTTTTTAAGTACGAAAATAGTGGATATAACATCGATTAGACAATTGTCCATATTTTTGAATGAAAATACAGCAACATTTGTAATATTTGTATGGTAAGGTTTAACGTCGCACAATGAGCCACGTGGGTTATTATTTTTTATAAAAAACATAAATAATTACACTCTTCATTTACATAAAAAATGCAGCCAACAACGATGAGTTAGAATAACTGGGGTCTATGCATCTCTTAGTTCCAGCAGATGAGATGGTTTTGACGCCTGGTGTTGCTTTGAAGCTTATAACACTCGTGGCCAGCCAAAATCACCTTTCCTAATGTGTCGTTAACCAACCAAATAAACAATTTTAATCATGGCCTTAATTGTACGGTATAATAAGGTACAAAATTGTTTAATTTTCACGCACACACACACACACGCACGCACACACGCGCATACACACTTGACAGTAGTTACATAATTAATACATGAAACAAAGTATACATTGTCAGTTTCAATTGAGCATATTTTTGCACGCACGTAATCGAACCACATCTGCAATTAATAACTTTTCTCAGGTAAGTTCGTCCTTAGTATTATCAATACAGTATTGTTATATAAGTACACACCTGAATTAAGTTTCCTGGGTATTTACGTACACTAGTTACGTATTGGTTTATGACGCACATATTTATTAATTCCGGACAACAACCTTCTCCCGGCATGCTAGCTGTAAATCAATTTTATATAATGTCTTTTTCATATAAAATATGAAGTTATTACATTGATTTATGATATAAATGTGTTTGTCGTCTGCTTTGGTAAATTCATTTTCGTTTTAAAAATATTTTTCAACACATCTTTGTAACTTGCCAAGGAAATATTCTCAACCAAGCCTTTTATATAAATGTCGTTGAAGGTTGCCGTTCAAAACTGCTTTAATTTTTTTAACTTATAAGTTTATATAATATTACATGAAACAACGTGTTTTTCAAACACAAACAAATATTGAATCTTTATTCGTCTAACAACGATATTATTTTCCCCTGAGAATATTGAAGTATCATGCTTTATGCCATGTTGTGTGCATGTTAATATCTATAGCAATTAGTACATTTATGTTCTATACTGAATCAAATTGTTTTATTAGCACAAAAAATAACATAACAATGTACATATAATAAATATATCATAAAATTTATTTAAGCCAACAGTGTGTAAAATGTAAATTTTCTTATTTGAATCGAATTTCGTTCTCATTGATTTGAGATGAAGCTGAGCTTAAGGTTGAGCTTAAGGTTGTTAGATTACTGAAGCTAAACTTAAGGCCGTTAGATTATTATTCCAACACGGTAACAACTCGGTCATGCCGCCACATTTTTATCATTTATGCACTCTCAAGCAGAATGACAAAACAGATTATAATATAATCAAAGATAATTGCATATTTTATCAAGTCATACACATTTAATTTCTTTATAAGCCTTAACTATTCATTTTAACAGTAAAAGGAGAACACGTCTGTAGAGGTTGCAAATGAATTTATATATAGATATATGAAGTGACCATTTTCTAAAGACACTATAGTAATATTTGGTAGAACAAAAAGGTAAAATATTCGAATGCTCACAAAAAAGTGTCTTGCTATCTTCATGATGTCAATTATTTAGAACAGAAAGGACATTTCCAATCCTATACATTTTGTGATATAAAATTTGAAAATGTCACGATATAAAAATAATGTTAGAGTCAATTTAAAATTGCAGTCTAGACAATTCATTTTAAATTGCATACAACCTGCATTAAAATAGTTCCTTTTTCTCGAAATGAATACCTTTATTTACTTATTTCTACTAATAGGGGATATAATTATATGTAACGTTCAATAAACATAAATGAAATGAAAACGAAAATGAATTAAATCAAGGATAATAATATATCATAGTTTATGTGAGATTTGACCTTTGCATTTGAAATTACCAGACACACACAAAATTTACACATTTGAAGACTTCTCTATTTAGTAATTTTGTAATATATAGTATTCCCAAACATTATCATGTTTAGTCTTCATTTACAGTGAAATATTATTATACAAACCTACATCGTACGTGTAATATATTGGTGCTAAAAACGAAATAACGTGTATATGTAGATATACATTTGCCATGAACATAATTATATAAATCATATTGTAATGATATGAATTCCGTCTTTCAAAATATAAAAAAAATCAGAGTAGGTAAGAAAAAAACACATGGAATCCACTAACTAAAGGATATTAATAAGAAATTTCAAGTATAAAGATCAAATAAAAAAATATGTGACAGCGTTCTTGATATCAAACATTTTGAATGTAGTATTCAAAATATTAATATATGATTAACGTCTGTCTTATTAGAAACAGCTCGTTTTGGTATTTTAATCTACTAGTAATCATTAAAGCATTATTGTCAATTACGCATTTGCAAATCACAAGCTCACAGATGATGTATTTAATTAAAACAGGATTAAATAGCATTAGAGAGTTGCAAACGATAAAAGGAGTGATTTGTCAGCTGGAAAGAATTGGTATTTATATTCCGTTCAAAGAAACTCATCAATGGATTTATAAAGCCAATAACGTTCCGATTAACCGGCCGATGTAGTGCAGAAATTTTTATTTAGAAAGAAAAAAACTTGAATAAAAAAATGTTGTTTTGCATAAGTGTCAACGTATTGGAATATTTGGAATAGAAATACTTCTTTTTTTATAAAATTGCGCAACATGTCATGATATGTTTGTCGCCAGCATGACTTGTATCTCTTTGTTTTATTAAATTGAGAAAAATGGAAAATTATATACGTTGTGGGCTTGGTTTAATTTAGCCTGTTCGTGGACGATAATATAATGGTAATTGCAACCTACCTTCCACGCCCCCCAGCACAACTTTAAGAATAATTCAACAGTCAAACATGAAAATGGCGAAATCTTTAGTCTATAAAAGTTAGTAGATGTGGTCAATTTTGGTACCTTCAATATGTCACATACGCGCCATTCCATTCAAGCGGCATTGATTCCCAAGTGAACGAAAGCGCTTGCCTTAAGGAAAACAATAGGTGGAAAAAAAATAAAATGGAATTTTAAAAGGGGTGTAGAGATTATACACAGTCTATGTACCTTTAAACTGCTCAAAGTATTAACGAACAATCTACAGAGGATACCAGTTGCTTTATTGCTCTATCGCACAAATTAGTACACCAATAAAGAATTTGTTAAAATGTTGTCGTTATTATCATCAAATCCCCAATTATATGAAGACACGCTTCATTATCAGTGTCCATTTATTATCAACTGAAACAATCATAAGTGAAATATGTAACATGTGCAAATTAATGGTATAAAAACAGAATATACTTTATCAATAACTTACGACAGAAGTCCACTTTTTCAACCAAAACATGTATCAGAGCTTAATAGCTTACTGTACGTTATGATAAGATTGAAATTTACCAACTCAACTAGATTTTTTTTTGTACACAGTAATTCATATCTGATGTGAACAGCAATGTGTTCAGCGTTTGCTAAAATATGATATGTATTCCGAATTAATTTGGACAAAATTAAATCTAATTTCTGTTAGAATATAATAGTTTGAGGAAAATTGAACGAACTCTTTGTACAATAGTATTAATCTAAACGCAGTTCATTGATAGCATGGTATCTATAAAATGAAAAGTATAAACCTATCAATACAAGTTTCAAATATTGTTAAGTATTGGGGTAAATTTTATTAAAATACTATAAATTCTTGAGTTTTAAGAATATTTATTTTACAATGTTACATCAATAAAGTATTCGTTAAAATAATTGCCGTTATCATCATCAAGCATCTAATAATATGAAAGAATTCATATGCATGACTAGAATTAAGTGACATCGAATTTAATAAATAATTAAACACATAATTATACAAAATCTGTTTTGAATAAACATACTTATGCACGCTGAACATACAATATTTATGTTTGCAAGTACCCATAGCGACCAAATAAATAAATTTATTTTACCAGCTTGTAATTAATTTTGTATATTTATTGTAAATTAGGTACGCACCTGTACCAAGTCGATATACATTTAAATGTTCATGATATGTATAAACAATTCCTAAAAAACACCAGGTGCCCTATTAGTTTATGACGTACATACATGTTTTAACTCCTGACAAAAGACTCCTGACAGCATGCAATCAACGATCCTATCCGTAAGGTGTGAACGAATCCTTGATTAAATTACACTAGTTACTTTGCTATGGTAAATAAAAAGATGTTTTCTGCTTTTGTCAATTGTTATCATTTTTCTATATTTTTTCAAGACAATATTTTTAAACAGTTATTTTCAAATATACTTCGTTATCTTGTCTTTCGAAGAACTTTTAAAAAGGTCATAAACATTTATATATATCTTAAGAAGTGTTTCAAATTAACAACAACAGAAAATATTCAAATAAACAACAACAACAACAACTACAAAGACATGTTTCATAAAAGTTGAAAGGTCATATCGAATTAACAAAAAACAACATTATCTATTTTGCCGTTTTGGACGTTTTTTGGGAATCTTTCACCATCCCCCTACATGTTGGAACGACGCTTTTACAGTATTTGAGTTATTTTCGGCACAGTCGATATTATTTTTCTCATCTTTTCCTAAAGTTTTAAAAAACGCCACTCGTTACAAAATTCAAAATATAAACTTTTGAGTTCTTTAATCGTGCTGCTTTTGTTCGAGTTGAAATAGAAAAATACAAATAAATAAAACTTACTTTTTAGATTTTTTAAAGAAATCATTAATTGCAAATAAATATTGTATAAAATCAAATGATTGATTACTTCTCAACAGTCTGCGCCTAATAACCACTATCAAAATCTTGTGACGACGTTGTTAACTATTTTGTTCAGTTTGCGGCGGAGTTGTTCTTTAAGGTTAATGTTTATGCTCAATTATTTTACTTTAATGTTGATATGTTGAGTATAAAAGGTTTATTTATAAATCATTTAATCGGGATATTTTTTAAATTGTTAGTGGTCAGGCATTATGGCACTAACACTTTTTTGCCAGATACTTGACACAATTAATGTTCAGCTTTCCCTATGGCATATGAATTATAGCCTATGGCCATATGGCCTATTGAATATGCTATTCAAGATTTAAGATGCTATGTTTCTGTCATACCATTATCATATCATATTCCACATTAGCAAATGTTTTGTCTTCTAACTTTGTATTAATAACAAATACATGTAGGCGTATACTTTATATCGTTGACGTGTTTTCTAAATATTTTTTGTTGGAGACTATATGTTCATATGCGCAATAGAGACTTTATTTCATTTCCATAAGATGCGTTTTGACTGATTTTGAAATCAATATCTTATCATATCATATTTGGAATGACACATTTTTCTGAAGTATTGTCTGTAACCATCCTCTATTCGGATTTGTTTATATGCCTAGAATACATACAGATATCAATTAAAACAGAATGATTCTACTGATGTTAAGAACGAGGGCATTTAAATGTCAGACGTAAAGAAATGTTCGAAAAAAGGCTTAAAACACATCCTAATTGTGATATTGACTATCATTTATTCTTTGCATAAAACAAGTTACATACACAAATAGACAAATGAATATACAAAAATACATTTTTCAATAACTATTCACAATTCACTAGTAGCTAGTGCAATCTAAATACTTCTATCGTAAATGTTGCCTTAGTTTTTACGAAAATCTTTATAATTCATTCCTGATTGTATTAATCCTTGTCAAATGTTTGTTTTTCCCTTTGTAATCACACTTTTCATAATGCAACAATTCATTTCTTGCTTAACATTTTCAAGGATTTTCCAATAGTCATGTCAAATGTAATCAAGGTCTTGTTTTCCACGAAATATATTCTAATCATAAGAGTATGTTGAACAGTATTACTTAAAGATCCTGTAACACATTTTTTTCATGGTTTTATATAAAAAATATGATGCTCAAATTAAGATTTATCAATATTGTAAGTTCCAAAGAGGCATTATTTATAAAGATTTTACCGAATTTAATATTTCATGTAAATTAAGAGAGGTAATTAGAAATTTGTTTTCTATAAATTCTAAGTCAAATTTTCCAATTAGAAATGAATGCATATAATTAAATGATTACATTTTATATGAACACATATTTACAGCACATAATTATTTTACAATACTCTTTGATTTTTGAAAAATGTTCTATTAGCATAATTATATACATATCTAATGTCACGTATATGTGGCATACAACCCCAATTACAAAACACACAGGATCTTTAAGAAATAATATATCCCTAACAGTGACTTTATCGCAAGGATTAACCTATTCCTATTTTTCGTTCAAATTTTCTTTTTGGCATACAATTGTATACCTTAAAGGGATGTCTGATCATAACATAAGAGCACCATTTGTTTTCTTAGACAACAATATGTGCACTACATTACAGAATAGATAAGCTGTGATTAAAAGAGTTTTTCTCTTTTAAAAAATAGATTAAATCGTACATAATCTTTCATTGTAAACAGAAAAGAAATTGCCTATAAAACAATGGATTAAAGAAGTTTGACGACAAAAATACATCTTATCAATGTTATAAAATGAACTGAATGCATCGGGTTAGATAGGTTGATAAGAATTCTGGCAGCAATTTAACATGCCTGCGAATCAATCCACTTGTTAATATTTGAGTATTTAAAAATGTGTACATTCTCATTTTTAAATTACCCGAGGCATACCAGTTATGGTTGCGATATATTCATCTTAATGTTCTAGATTTTTACCGTCACTCGCTACTGCAAACATAATTATGTGCATTAGATAGTGATTGCATGTACACATAATTCATTTACCTTTGCGTTTCGGTTCAATGGTTCCAATTCTTTTGAAATTTGTGGCATTTTGAGGCATTTTGAGGAGCAGTAGCATAGCTTTCTTTGCATCTAAATTGTCTGATAAATTTGTTTAAGAAAAAGATGAAATGACTCTGTAATTTTTATCGACGTACTTGAAATTTTGATAATATTCAACTTCCAAAATGAATTTTTTTGTACTTGAGGCAATACCTAAATGACGTAGCCAGATCATTTATTTCTCGTCTTTTGTGCACTGGTATGAGTATTTGTTCGAAATTTATGACAATGCTATCTTTACAACATGAGGTATTGTTTTAAATACTTATTATTTGTCAAGAAAGAATCTACTATACAATATATGAAATATTAGTTACAGTATTGCAGAATATTCATTTGATAAGAGTTCTATGTTACGCATAATTTTTGTCAAAGAAAGAATAATAAAATAATGATAATGCTCTGATCATGTGATATCAATATTTCATGCATAACTAAAATGTTTTTTTTTTAAACTAAAATATATGAAATATAAAACATTTCAAAGCTTGTTGGAAATATCTGATCATGAATAAAATTAAGTGACTCTGTTTTATATTATTATTATTTTATATTTGATAACAATTTTGACACATTTCAAGCAACATCAATAGGTTATATAATACATAAAGTGTAGAATCATACAACTTACAGAATATCTATTGTGTTTATTTATTTTTATAAATGTAAGTTAGCAAGACTTACACAAAGTAGTTCTAACGTAAACACGTGACATCACAATATTGATGGTGCTATTTACGCGCTTCCTGGTGTCCTATGATGCACGAAGTGTAAAATACAAACCAATACATATCGCAAATGATCTGTCTTTCTCTTCTAAACATTTTAATATAAATGTTTTCAGTTTGTTTAAGATATATAAATCCTATATCAATAGTTTAAAGGTGCAAAGACAGCTTTCTCGTCGGATCGATTTTGTTGTTTTATATTAAATGTAGTTAATATACTTATTGATCAAATGTTGTCAAATAATATTTAGTTTTTAATTAGAGTAAGCGCAACATGTTAAATGGTTTATTTCAATATCATAATGTTTGCCGATTAGCTTCAATATTTTGTATAGAATAATCGACTACCTTTTGCTTTATCACATAAATATAGACTAATACATCTGACCGATTAGCTATCTTATGTTTTATAACAAAAGATAAGCATAATACATTTTACCAAAAGATAGGTAAAGTACTTTTTACCGATTGCTACCTTAATATGTTTTTATAACAGAAGTAAAGAATATTACGTACATCTTATTGAACGTATATACGGTTGTGCAAAGAAACGTTTTTATATGACATGATACATATTGGAACAAGCTTTATAAAAATGTATATATTATATGAAAAAAGAAATGATTTTAAAAATTTCTTGCAGGATTAAAAATTCCTTGGTGTACAACATAAATCAAATTGCAATGGATGCCTCATTTCAATTTCTATTTTCATTGGAGGATAATAACACATAAAGAAAGTCAAATTAGAAAAGACACATGTCAAAGTGTTAATAAAAGATGCCTAAAAGATACGTCCCTAGACGATTAGTCCCTGAAATATGTCAAACGAATCTTTCAACTTTTGATTGTAATTTTCAGATTGCACAGAGCATCTGAAAGATAAAATATCAAGATCAGGCTTTGTATCATCTTGCATGTCTCTCTGCCGACAGAAGTTTACCCCCAAAGGAAATTAAATATATGGTATTAATGAGAATAAATAGTATCAAATTAACACTGATGATTTCTATTTTGGAAAATAAAAACAAAAACTATGCATGGCTATTTAACAGAAGGTCATTTGTTTTGAATAACAATAAAGCGTTTCTTTTTTTCAAACGGAATAAAACAAGATAGAAAAGATGGTAGTTTTATTCCTTAAAAACTATTTTCAAGTCATACAGTATTACAAAATGACAGTAGTTCATTTATGAAATAGTTCTATAATTTTCTTTTGCTGTAGACTACTGCTTCAAATTAGCAATTTTGACTGATTTCTCATGCAAATGTAATAATTAAGATAATAAAGATCATATTAAAAAGATTCAATAGATATAAATACTAGTTAAACATAAAACAAATGGTAATGTTTCACATGACTTAAACTTATTTATATCGTTTACCTAATAAACTTATATTATATTTACATAAATAAAACAGTTTTTATCTGAACATTTCATCGGGCAAAAATCATAAATTGTCCACGATGGTAATTAAATATTGATGTTTTACAACATTTATTGTGTTGTACGAGGTTTGTCAAAAAAAATCGTGCACTGAAGTTATTTTCGTATGAGTTATTGATATAAAATATGAATTATATATCACTTGAAGGGGAAATCTGTCTCAAATAAGAAAAATCTGTGTAACGTATTACCGGCGCACGACAAAAGATTGGGTTAGTTCATTACTTTGATTGTATTAATTTTGCTTTTTATGTCATAACTTGCTTTACTGTCAATAGAGGAATGATTGATGCAAAGTATTTTGTAGTTTTATTGTTCTTATGCAACCTACATGTAACATATTCAACCAGTGCACGAATATATTGGACAACCCTCGTCACATGCGCCGGCATTACAAATTTTTGTTGTGCGCCGTTATTACGTTACTGAGGTAACTGTATGACGATTCTTTTTCACGAAACGCTTGTTACACGGCTTTTTCTTTTCTATTCTTATTTGAGACAGATTTCCCGTTTAAGTGATATATAATCCATGCCTTTTTATCAATAACTCTCACGACAATAACTATAGTGCACGAACCTTTTGGACAACCCTCTTACTGTCTCACCGTCCATTTTGATATGTAGATTAACCACTTCTACATTAAAAGTTTTCAGGTTTTTAAAATATTTTTCTGCTGCTTATTGTTTCAATGATTCCAGCACATGAAAATCAGGAAATAAAGCGATTCATCAGGAGCATTACTCACAACAAAATTACATGAAAATTGCAGACTCGGTTTGATTGTGTCTGTACATGAAGTATTGAAGATTGATAACCGCTTTCGTGAGTGCTTGTGGGCGTGCGGGATGTAGCAATTTTCCATTATCTTTCATGAGCAGACTCAATCAAATCGGGCCTGCTTTTTTCACTATTTTTGTTGCTTCTAATGCTTCTAATGGATCACAATTATTTCCTGATTCTTTTACTTTACAGCAGGCGTCAAGTGCAGTGTTGCAGCTATAAATCGATGCACAATTCTTCTCGCCTGTGTTTGTTTTATTTTTTGGATCTTTTGGGTTCATTGATTGCAGCATATTAAGTTCTGGAGATTGAATACCGATTAAGACGGTGCTAGGTGGCGTGAAGAAAGTAAGTTGCACTTTTCTATCGTCACTCATGATAAGACTCAAACAAACTGTGAAATTTTATGTAACTTTTTTGTTGCCACCCTTTTTCAATTTTTTTTATAATTCCCAACAGCAGGTTTAAAGTGTCGTGTTTTAGCTGCAACGTCGCACCGTTCTTCAATTCAACGTTGTTATATTTTCCTGGTCCTTTGGGATAATTCATTCCAGCATATAATGTACCAGCATATAATGTAACGCTTAAGACGGTGCTCGGGGCGATATGGATGTTGCATTTTGTCATTATCAGTCATGAACTGACGCAATTAAACGGTGTCTGCATTTTTCACGTGATACTTTTGTATCTTAATGCTTCCGAGGGATCACCCTTTTCCCAGATCTTTATACTTCAATCTTCTTTATTACGATGATGTGGTTGCTTTGTGATCAATCACTGTGTTTGAGACTTGCTAATTCTTTGTACAATATTTAACGTTATTTATCAAATCAGCACCAGTAAATTGAAAATTCTAACACTTACATGGTGAGGTCGACAGTAATGAAAACAAAGTCGAAAAGTAGAAAATGTAGACCCACTTTGATTGTATTTAAAGAAACTATCTAAAGTAAAGTCTTTCATCCTCCGCTTACTAACACCAAGGGTATCGGAGTCATAATTATTTTGAAGGAGAAAAGCAAATATAACGACAATAAGATCAAGTATGGAAAAGTATTAAATAGTTGCAGACAAATTCAATTTATAATTTGATACATCTATAGAAGAAAGGTTCACAATTTCCGATTCCTGCAATTAAATTTTTTTAGTTTTCTACCGAAGAAGTAAGTTGAAAAAAATAGCTGATTACATTGCAAAAACAATGATTTGAATTTCAAGCAAGAAGAGAAAATTGCAAAAGGTTATTGAGATTTTCCCCCAATAATTGTTTTCAAATACCATCTTTGCTCTAAGACTGATTATCTGATGAATGACATGAACGCAGAGTGATATTTACCAAATTAAGCCATGCAGTATCAATTTTATTTTTCATAGTTTTGTAGCATTTATGCAACACGGTTTTATGTAACATTCAATGAAACGAATTATAATGACAAATTTCTAACAATATAACAAATATTTCATAAGATCGGAGAACCATACATAAACTTCATATCCATAAATTATATTCACAATAGATTGAAGTTTAAATTAAGAACTTTTCTGGTCCTTCAAATAATTTATTCAGATAAATACATTTATAAAGCTACACTATTAAAACAGCAAGCTGATTCATAATGCTAGTTTTCATGAACGTGAACAAAGAAACTAATCTAGACATTGCAAACGGCACTTACAATCCACACACACAACCAAAATGAGGCCAAAATGTGCAATATTAGTACATACTGTGTTACTGACGCAGTTGACATATGGTGATAAATACGGCAAAATCAGTCATTAATCGCACATACCATGCCAATTGTTACTTGAATCCTTAGTATCTTTATTTGTTGTAACATCTTATTAAATTTTCTCAAGATTGATTTTTAAAAAAAATAATTTGGCTCATCTGGAGGCATGCAAGTTTAAGCAGGGGTTCCTTTATCATAAAAGGCAAAAGTCCTATATACATTCATTAACTGATTTTTTAGATTTTTATTTGTATAAAAACTTGTAATATGTTACATTTCTGTAAAATAGGCGCCGATGTAAAGAAATTCTAGAAAAGTGGAGATTTTCACGAAAACAATCACCAGCCCGTAGCTATTTACACTATACGCTAAGGGTATCGAAGTAAATGACCCTGAATGAGTAGAACAAATATGACAAATATGAGGTAACATTTATTTGGAGAGTTATTTCGTGAATGTTTTCTAGGAAAAAAGTTCAACTTCTAACTTAATTTTTTGTGTGTTTTTTTTTTCAATCAGTTAATTGTAATGAATTGGTTTGTGTCTTGCAAAACAGTATTTTGAATGTGTAGCAAATTGAGGTCAATCCTCTCAGATATAATTGTTTCCAAATATCAGCTTTGCTCTCAGACTAATTAAATTGATGTATGGCATGCACGCGTAATGTAATTGACCAGACAATGTAATGTAGTATCAATTTTTCTTGACAATTCTAAAGCAGTTTAAACATTACGTATATATAAAGCAGTCGTTGTTACACGTTGAAATTAATTGTGCGACATATTAAAATTTCAACAAGCAAAAACGTTTCCCTGTAAAAATTGTATAATTTTCCAAAGATATGCGATAAAACTTTTACATTATTAGTTTATTTATATTGACTCTATAACATACGCTAATAAATTATATCTCCTCTCCGTATGGTGCTTTATGGTTTTGTATGTTTAAATCATTTCATGCGGTCAAAAATATGAATATAATAATAATATTATGTAGATTCCACTGGGTCATTTTTTTCTGAAAAGAAGTTTAACAATGAGTCAGCCACAATATTTTGTTTTATTGGTTACCAATTTTAGATGAAAGTAATCTAATAACATAACATAAAGATTACATATGATTTGATCAAATAGAATCCCTAAAGAAAGCCCAACACGTCTGATCATTAACGGTTACCACCCACGCCCTCTAGCACTGGCTTAATATGAACTGTTAATGAAGTAATTAAGTGCTAGTTATAAATTAGCCTACTTGTACATGATAATTACACGTGACAAAGTAATGCCATTTTATGTTTAGATATTGAACATATGCTGAAATTTACGCTAAGGGTATCGAAGTAAATGACCCTGAATGAGTAGGACAAATATGACAAATATGAGGTAACATTTATTTGAAGAGTTACTTCGTGAATATTTTCTAGGAAAAAAGTTCAACTTCTAACTTAATTTTGTGTGTGTTTTTTTTTTCAATCAGTTAATTGTAATGAATTGGTTTGTGTCTTGCAAAACAGTATTTTGAATGTGTAGCAAATTGAGGTCAATCTTCTCAGATATAATTGTTTCCAAATATCAGCTTTGCTCTCAGACTAATTAAATTGATGTATGGCATGCACGCGTAATGTAATTGACCAGACAATGTAATGTAGTATCAATTTTTCTTGACAATTCTAAAGCAGTTTAAACATTACGTATATATAAAGCAGTCGTTGTTACACGTTGAAATTAATGTGCGACATATTAAAATTTCAACAAGCAAAAACGTTTCCCTGTAAAAATTGTATAATTTTCCAAAGATATGCGATAAAACTTTACATTATTAGTTTATTTATATTGACTCTATAACATACGCTAATAAATTATATCTCCTCTCCGTATGGTGCTTTATGGTTTTGTATGTTTAAATCATTTCATGCGGTCAAAAATATGAATATAATAATTATATTATGTAGATTCCACTGGGTCATTTTTTTCTGAAAAGAAGTTTAACAATGAGTCAGCCACAATATTTTGTTTTATTTGTTACCAGTTTTGGATGAAAGTAATCTAATAACATAACATAAAGATTACATATGATTTGATCAAATAGAATCCCTTAAGAAAGCCCAACACGTCTGATCATTAACGGTTACCATCCACGCCCTCTAGCACTGGCTTAATATGAACTGTTAATGAAGTAATTAAGTGCTAGTTATAAATTAGCCTACTTGTACATGATAATTACACGTGACAAAGTAATGTCATTTTATGTCTAGATATTGAACATATGCTGAAATTTATTTATCAGTATTATGTTTATACATAAAACCTTAATAATACTGTCTATAATGACTTCCGATTATTTGATAAAGAGTATCGCAGTTGCAATCAAAGCGGGCTAGAAAATAAATTACGATAGGGCGAATACTCAAATAAGCCTATTTCATGGAACAGACAAGTTGACAACATTAATTTCCCGAAGGAGCTTTTGAAATCAAAATCTTGCCACGTCCTTACTAAAATGACAATATTTCAATGTACTTCTAGCTCAGTCCATCGCTTTCTTAGATAAAAATGTCTTAACATCTCTAATTAGTGTTTAACTAAAAAAATATGCATTGCAGTTTTAATGAATTTTCGGAAAACATTGCTACAAATACCATTATACTTATTATGTAATATTGAAAATGTTTTGCGCATACAGATGCAATTAATGTAATGTGTGAACACGTTTCTTGTCATTATTATTTGCACTAGTGTAGTATACTTTTGAATTTCTGATTTTTATAGATACATTATTTTATAAAGCCACGGCACAGAGACATGGCACAGACATGATCTTGAATAATACTGCTTGTAACGTAAGTGTTGCAGTTTCTTTGACTGAATACATTCATTGTCGAGGAGATGACAGGTAATTGATACTATTGTACTGACGCATTGACAAAGACATTTTAATCTGTCTATTCAACCAATTACTTGTCAGATAAATATCCCTGTCTTTCCTTAATGTCAATCATGTGGAATGACAAGTGAGACATTATGGGGAAACTGGCAATAACATAATCGGGTTTTCTTGTTTTGCTATATTTTATGGTAGTTGTCGTTTTGAAGAACAAAAGTTATAGTTATCCTGGATAGTTTTTTATTTTGTTATATTATACCTTCATCATGAAAATCATAAAACCAAAAATGCCTTTATACAGGCCATTTATTTCGCTCATTTTACTTTTTTATTGCAATGTTTTGAATTGTACGAAAAAAAACCATAACATTTTCAAGAATATCAAGAATTTGAAGAAATTGTACAAGACAACAATGTGTACATCTCAACATTTGTACAACTTTACTGCCAAAAAACAAGTTAAACGCTTAAAGATGGGCAATTGAACGAGTGGTAGTTTATATAAAGTCCTGTGCATATAATAAACGTTGAATTATCAACGGAAAAAACACGAGACTTGTGATACAGGTAAGGACTCTCTTTTCAGTTTGATTTCCTGTAAAATTTACAGGGAAGAACTGATTATAAGAAGGTTATAAGAAGAGTTTTCATTGGTCGCTTTAAGATGAGACAATGAAATCTGGGAAGAATCTCATTGGCCATTCTAAAACAAAATTTAAGGAATAGTTCTAGTCATTCTAAGATACGAGTAGTACTAATCTAAATTGTAAAGGATAGTTCTTGCAATTATGAAACAAAATGTTAAAGTTAGTTATAAAATTAGATGTACAGGATAGCTCTTAAGCTTTCTAGTTAAATTATGGGGACATTTATTTAGTTTTGTTTAATAAAACGTTTTGCATTCAGATCTTATTAGATTTTCTAGTGAACAGTTTATTTTATGTAAGAACTAACTTTTTACACAAGATCTGAGTTTTAAATTTTTTTCCAAAATATGTCGAATATATCAGAACTTTATGTTGCTCAATAAGGGTCTAATATATCATATGATTATTGATGTGTTCAATTGATATAATGCTTGTTATTTTTATATATTTGTTGATATTAATCAAGTACTTATAAAAAAATAATTGCCTCAACGACTGCGTATATGTTGGTGTTAGAAACTGAGTTCACTTATCGCAACACAACATGTTTGTTTAGAAACACATGCATCTTAAATTGTTCTATTTTGCAAGATTTATAACCCTACAAGAAATTATTGTCATTGTTATACAAGCTACGCCAACATTTCTATATGACTGTGTATAACTAACATAAGTAAGTTAACCAGATTTACTTCGGCCGGGTATCTTTGTTAAAAATGCTTCTTGATTTTATCTCCATTACATCGTCATGCGGAAAATGTTATCTTGATTTATCATACAAAAGCCTGCGTAGTCTTAATGTTTTAGAAAAGATGACGATATGAAAATTGCGAGGAGACAAATACTTTCTATATAGCGTCAGATAAAAATTGACAGTATTCAATTTCCCTTGTGGAGAATCCTATTTTAGAATCAATACTGTATCACATCTAATCTTAAATGACAATTTTTTTTATATAATACATTTCCAGTCTATTGTCTTGGGCATTGTATGATAAAATCTCGTGAAAAAAAAACAGTGTGATGAACATTGGATAAGTAATTTAGGGGCAGCTAGTTCAATTCTTGGGCGAAACATGTTTTTTCGTGAGATTTGAAAATCAACTTTTGAGTATTATCCTCATTTATCTCTCAATGTTGTTTGTGAAATTATGTGAAATATGTTGTATTGCATAAAAATGGTTTCTTATCTTAGATGTCAAAATCTAAAGATAAAAATATTCTTAATTCAAAAATACAATGTACCATTTCTTAAAATTTCTCAGGTGTTATTGTCACAAGTGATGATGCAATATATAAAGTGAGGTAAGAAAAAATTGCATATCAAACAAACACAAACGAGTTTTAAGCACGCGTAAAATGGCTGCAAAGGAATGGTCAACTGTGCACTGCATACTTTAAGAATAATAAGAAAAATAAAAAAAATGATACGTAGACGAATGTCTGTTTAGATCTGTGAGGTTGCTGGAATGAAAGGGGAAGCGTTACAACACAAAATTTTATTACGTCTTAATAGTAGTACTCGTTTTATTTTATGACATGACGTATACCCTTTAGTAAATGTCGTATTGTGCAAGGAATCCGACACCATGTATCTTATTTATACATAGACAGAGCTGAGACGCTCGTAATGGTTTTTATTTGTTTGGGTCGTCAGACCAAACAAATAATGTTAGCAAAATTTCATACCCTGATATGCAAAATCCGAAAGTAGTCCGAACTTCCCCTTTTTAGTACACAAACGCCGAGAAATTAAGGAGAGATCACTGCGTAAAATTTGTCAAATGACAGGCGCATTAATTTTCAATCCTTCTCGGGGAAAAAATAGTTCCCGATTGGTCAAAGATTTCTAATATTATGTAATTCTTTACAGATATACATGCTTATATTAAGCTCCATGATTATTTAGATCAGTGTTACACAACATATTTACTGTGAATAAAATATCTCAAAATTATTTAGGATTACAAACCCTAATTTAGAATAATGTCGTTTTCTTCAGGCTGTTTTCTTATAACTTCCCCGTGGTCGAGGGGTAACACGCTTGTTATGGAAGCTAGAGGTATGAAGTTCAAATCCCAGTTAAAGCAACTGATGTTTTACTTTTTTGTTCTTATTTTTGTAATTGTTTAAGCCAAATAAACATTGAATTGAATATCAGTGTTGCAATTAGCCTTATAACCAATTTACTACAACACTGGAAACAGCATTGGTGGCACTATACAAATACATTCTGAGACCCAAACAAATTCGGCGCCTTCTGTGCATTGATTCCTAATGCCTTGGACATTGATTAATTGTAGCCCAATTAAACGATATCTAAACTTTAAATAAGCAAAGGACCAATAATAAAAAATCAAATTTGAGTATAAACTTAGTGTACATGTATAAGACATTAAAGGCATCACACCCGTTACCAAATCTAACCAAAATAATAAAAAACACACGTGTGACCTCACTTTATTATATTTAAGGCGGCTATTAAAGTTTTTGAAATCGCACTATCCAAATCATCTTAAAAGAAAAATTACAACACTTTAAAATATATGCTTTTAATTTTATTTTCAAAACAAACTTGTTTCCTAGTTTCTAAAAGTAAACGGATAGATTGAAAAATTCAGATGTCTTATTTCAATCCAATGCAACACCAGTGTGTTTTTTGCCATGTGAACCAGTTCCCTTTAGGTTTACCTTTGCTATTTATAGATGAAATGTGTTTACGCAGAATTTAATCTTCTAATAGCCTGGATCTTCGATATTAAATATCGGTAATTTTCAGACAGTTGCACAGTCAATTATTTGTATATGACCATAAGAAAACATTGTCTTACCATTTGAGGAAAATGTAAGTAAAAACATTTTGCAACAAAGCAAGAATTTTTTTATTGGTCCTAAAATGTAAAGCTCATGAATCTGAATGTTTTATATACTTTTGTTTTTATTGACCACTCGCAAAGTCAATCGTGTTATTCCACAGTCAATTATGTGTCTTATTTAAAGTTCTTAAAGATTGATTTATAACGATTGTTATATTTGATAGCCAATGGGACGATCAAATTGTAATAAAAATAGAAATTGGTCATTAGGTATTATACATTGTATTTCTTAAATCTTGACACGTGACAAAAAGGGCATCTGGTACGAAAAAAAATCCAACATAAGCTCCTAATTTATCATTCCTTTCTGCAAAATAAACTATTATATTTACTTTTTTAACCCATTACTTCATGAGCATTTTGTGAAAAATGGCTGTTTTCATTGAAAAGTCTCCCGTTACAAGTTCAAATTGCTATAATACTATAAAAACTGCTTCAACACTAATCAAACTTGGCACAAATGTTGACTGGACCATTGCCCTTGCAACAAAATGCTCAGGCTTAAATTTTCTGTTACCATGGCAACGAGGGGGCATCTCAAAATTGCCAAAAATCACTATTTTGCGTTGATTTTTTCCATCATAATTGATTTCAAAGTGCTGCAACTTCTCAATGGATTGAGATAGAGTCAAATGCTTTTCAGCGTTGGTTACACGTTACCTTATGATCAATCTGAGGTCATTTATAGCCTCTCACAAGTCCAAAATTTTCTTGGCGATGAGGGGGACTCCGCCCCCCTTCAAACCCCCCAAACAGAAGGGGGCACATCCCCCTTCTGGCAACCCCCTGATGTATCTTTTGGTTGGGGGGGCCGCGCCGAAAAAGTGGTCACTTTTTTTAACAACATTTCTCAAACGAAAACAAGTGTTGGGGGCCTAAATAAGGCATTTTTTCACCATTTGAGACAGCAAAAGGGGGGGGGTGAAAAAGGCGTTAAAAGGCGTGTATATGAAGTAATGGGTTAACAGAAAATGATGAAAATACTTGAAATTACCCTAAATCGCGTTTTTTCATGTTTGAACATGGCCTGTCATATAAATTTGAAGAAAAATTGTTGTTTTGTAGATTTTTTAATTTTTTTAATTAACCCATTACTTCATGAGCATTTTGTGAAAAATGGCTGTTTTCATTGAAAAGTCTCCCGTTACAAGTTCAAATTGCTATAATACTATAAAAACTGCTTCAACACTAATCAAACTTGGCACAAATGTTGACTGGACCATTGCCCTTGCAACAACATGCTCAGGCTTAAATTTTCTGTTACCATGGCAACGAGGGGACATCTCAAAATTGCCAAAAATCACTATTTTGCCTTGATTTTTTCCATCAAAATTGATTTCAAAGTGCAGCAACTTCTCAATGGATTGAGATAGAGTCAAATGCTTTTCAGCGTTGGTTACACGTTACCTTATGATCAATCTGGGGTCATTTTTAGCCTCTCACAAGTCCAAAATTTTCTTGGCGATGAGGGGGACTGCCGCCCCCCTTCAAACCCCCCAAACAGAAGGGGGCACATCCCCCTTCTGGCAACCCCCTGATGTATCTTTTGGTTGGGGGGCCGCGCTGAAAAAGTGGTCACTTTTTTTAACAACATTTCTCAAACAAAAACAAGTGTTGGGGGCCTAAATAAGGCATTTTTTCACCATTTGAGACAGCAAAAAGGGGGGGGGGGTGAAAAAGGCGTTAAAAGGCGTGTATATGAAGTAATGGGTTAACAGAAAATGATGAAAATACTTGAAATTACCCTAAATCGCGTTTTTCCATGTTTGAACATGGCCTGTCATATAAATTTGAAGAAAAATTGTTGTTTTGTAGATTTTTTAATTTTTTTAATTAACCCATTACTTCATGAGCATTTTGTGAAAAATGGCTGTTTTCATTGAAAAGTCTCCCGTTACAAGTTCAAATTGCTATAATACTATAAAAACTGCTTCAACACTAATCAAACTTGGCACAAATGTTGACTGGACCATTGCCCTTGCAACAAAATGCTCAGGCTTAAATTTTCTGTTACCATGGCAACGAGGGGACATCTCAAAATTGCCAAAAATCACTATTTTGCGTTGATTTTTTCCATCATAATTGATTTCAAAGTGCTGCAACTTCTCAATGGATTGAGATAGAGTCAAATGCTTTTCAGCGTTGGTTACACGTTACCTTATGATCAATCTGAGGTCATTTATAGCCTCTCAAAAGTCCAAAATTTTCTTGGCGATGAGGGGGACTCCGCCCCCCTTCAAACCCCCCAAAAGAAGGGGGCACATCCCCCTTCTGGCAACCCCCTGATGTATCTTTTGGTTGGGGGGCCGCGCTGAAAAAGTGGTCATTTATAGCCTCTCACAAGGCCAAAATTTTCTTGGCTTAAATTTTCTGTTACCATGGCAACATTTAACAACATTTCTCAAACGAAAACAAGTGTTGGGGGCCTAAATAAGGCATTTTTTCACCATTTGAGACAGCAAAAAGGGGGGGGGGTGAAAAAGGCGTTAAAAGGCGTGTATATGAAGTAATGGGTTAAATAAAGTTGCCCGGTGTTTCATAATGTTGTTCGCAAATGCAATCTTAGAGTGCTGGAGGATAAATGTCCTAAAGTCGATGAAATTCAATTTCCCAAAGGAATTTCTTTCTCAATTAGGAATCAATATCTTATCACGTCTTAATTATTTGATAATACTCTTTCAGAATAGTTTGAAATAAATTTACCGCCTTCTTTGATTTTATAAAAGTACTTGATTGTTTGACTGGAGACTCTGATGAATAATTTTCATAGATATTTGTAATGTCTTATATATTTTTATTTTAACAGTCATATATATCGTAAAATTTTTTGCTTCGAATTAATGTCGTAAAATAGCCGACTGTGTAGAAAGCTTATAGACACACTTTCGAATCCGTTCCTGGAACCAAAATGTACTGAGCAATGAGTGTAATGTTTCTTGCTCAAGGAAACAGCGACCTGCCCCTGACGGGAATTGATCCAATCACTAGACTATTAGTCAGACGCGTTAGAAACTCGGCCATGTCACCACTTAATATATACAGTAGTATTTAAAACTGTGTCTCTTTTTCTTTTCAGTCTTTGCTTCACTTAAGTGGCAAACATTTGGTTCAATATAATCAAGCTAAGTTAATGAGTGCATTTTTAAGTGGACAACATTTTAAGCAACATAGATCCTTTCAAGTCTTTCAGTTTAACAAAACTCAATTTTCATTCATCCATAGAAATAGTTGTGTAATTTCATGCTGAGTTCTTTATCTTACTTCCTAATATTCAAGAAATAATCTTATTTTTAGATATTTTTTAGATTAATACTTTCTAATATAATTTATTTAAAGCAAGTTTTGCTTTGTGATCGTCTCACATTTTCGAAATATGAAAACGGTACAAAAATCTATTATGACGAACAGGAACTAAAGAAAGATGAACTTAGTACTATTTACGGATTTAACACATGTTTTTTTTTATCAATATGGTGAATTCTTAAACTAAGTGTTTTGCCATTGAAAGCAAATTTGTCACTGCAACACAAGATTCGTAGACACACATTTACTCCAGAAAAAGGGATAATAAAACCAACAGACAAGAAAATTACTTGCTGTAGAATTTTCACTTATATAAAACTATAGCTAGTTTAAACGGAGCAGCAAAATTCCATTAGCCACATTGAAGAAATCCAAGACGGAATAATAGTCTGTCTTCAAGAGATGTATTACGAACAACTATTTTCACAGTTAAAAGTGCGTAAATTATTTAAAATGCCATACACAAAATGATGTTTCCTTCTCGTTCCTTATTTGTTTTTCTTATCTGCGACTTTCTGCACAAGGCATTATACACTCTGCACTGCAAATACAAAAATCTACACTGTGTAAACAAGCACAAAATTATTAAGCAGTCATTCAATTTTCTTTAAAGTTAATTTTAACGAAAATTTAATTTTTTTACACAGAATAGTGTGATTGATAGATTGTATAAACCAAGATAACTAAAATGTTGATTGAAAAAAATAAATAAATAAGAGATAAAAAGTAATAAATAAATAAATAAAATAAATAAAACAATACATATATATTATTGGCATGAGTTTGTAGAATTATTATTCAAAGTATTCTTTGAAAAAAAAGAGTGGGACATATTCCATATTGAAGTTTGATAAATGTTGTTTCCAATTTGGTTATTTCCAGTACTTGAAAACAAGATCCCGAAATGTGTTTTTATGTCACATAACAATCTTAACTCCTAATTTCAAAGGGATAATAAATTCGTAATAGCGGATAAAAATGGATTAAGTACTTAATTGAACTGTCTTCGTATAAACTTTGTAGACTTATATGCACAATGAAATGTATCAAATTTATAAAACATCAATAAAAAACTACCTTTCATTAAGGCCCTGATTTATTTAAGAACACGATGGCGACACTTGTGAAATCGTACATTTAAGAAGGTATGGCATCAATTGCCATGGATTTATAAAAAAATGTAAACATGTTTTCATTAAGATTTATATGGTCTATTTGTATCTATGGCACATGTTACAAGTCTGTTATGTTCCCTCTATATGGTGAAAATTGACAATATTTTTAAAGATAGAGACAACCGGGTGATATTATTATATGCATCAACAATTGTTTCATTGACGTTCGTGGACAAGTATAGAAGTATCTGTTTCTGTGTGTTCCCTAAAAGTATGCTCTCACATTTACCTGTCATAGTTAAATTATTGTATCAAACATTATATCTGTTCCTGACATTTCATCTTTGGAAATTTTGTTCGATACATCTTTAACTCTCCATTTGTTTTCTTTCAATATTGTCTGTGTATAAGCAACAATATTAGTTAATACGCTTTTTTGCTACTTAAAATAAAACTACAAATTTAAAGTAAAATATACTCTAGCATAAAATTTCGGATTTCTTGGATCTTTGAATTCTTCAAAATCTTTTTCAGAATGCTTTTTATTTGTATTCAAAAGAAGCAATGAAACACATGAAAGTGTTTTAAGGCCAATCCCAAAGGGAAATTCCTGAATAAAAGATCAAATATGTCGTTTTGGTTCACTTCTAGCTACACAAGAAGACGGCATTGTGCATAATGCTCACAAGAGAATATACGAGAAAGGTATTGAAAAGTAATTGAATTAAAGTAATAAATTTAAATTTGGGTATAGTTCAGTATGTAACGAATTATGCTGGAGATTGCAACGTATCAGAAGCTCTTAAACCAATAATTAGAATTAGAGTTCTGATAAGGATATGCACTCTATTTTCTATATATTATAGATATATTCACACATTCTCATTTCCCAAATGAATATTACAGACTAAAATCAATATTACATTACGTCTTATCAAGTGACAACCTCTTTGATAGAGTTGACTTTCTCTTTCACAATTGTTTCTTCACCTTTATCTTACAGTATGACAAACTGTTTTCTGTCTTCAAACAGATTTAATCTGTGATTACATAATATTATTTTAACTAAGTAGTGTATAATGACTTATTTAATGCTTTTACATCATCACTGCTAGAGTAGACGGAAAGTTTATTCAAGTTTACATTTAAGATAATGAAGTTAAAGAATGATTGCGATATTAATGACTTGTAGATCTAGCATTGAATTGACTGTAAATAATTGTTTTACACTCGGTTACTACAATTGCAATATATAAATTTTGCTTAGAAAGCGGTAAGACAAGCTCTTCAAATATTCAGATAATAATTAACATATATATTAGATATGCACGCAGAGATTATATCTGTACGAAATAAATCTACAGTAAGTTACTGTACAATTACAATCGTTGTCATTAAAGTGACAAATAAAACAATAACGATCAAGACTTTGTGTTCTCTTTGTAATAATTAGAGGGTTACATACATATTAAAGTCACATTTATGTTATAATTATGTTATATTAACGATAACATTTTTTCCATTTTAGAAAAGGCAAATATGAGGTATATAACGTTTGAATAATAATGTAAGGTACTTATCACCTGTAGAAAGAAGTACTGAGTGTGATAATATTTGTCATTAAAGTAGCAAAATGTCAACAAATTAGTATTTTGACTTCCATACAAAAATAATGAATCACTATAATTGTACTAATTGCCAAAAGGGCAACAGAAGCAAAGGATGATTCAAATAATTAGCAAATGAGTAGCTTTTTGGAATCTTTAACAGAAAAACAAGAATAAAAAAGCTTTTAAGTAATGAAAAATAAGCTTTTATTAGGCATATTGGGCGTTTAAACAAAATAGTACATATGACATGATTAATAAGAAAATTCAGTATATTGGCACTTCACTAGAGAATTAGAGATTCAGCTCTATTTTGAGCATCTTTTTTTATAAAGGGATATAGCATTGACAGTTCGTATTGATTGTCGAATTTCCCAGTCGCCCTTTGAAATGATTTTTTAAGATGAGTATGAAGTACAATGTATATTTACTTTAATTTATGCTGCCATGCGAAGAAAATATTCATATAATGCATATCTCATTGATTGATCTGAAATTCATTCCGTTTTTGTATGTGGAACAGGGTACCACTCGTCTGTGTACAGAAGAACACTTCCATGTAATTACAAATTATCTGCTAAAAAGATCGTCTACAATTAGAATCTTTCTTAAAGTACAGGCATATCGGACGGAGTGCCAATCGTCGAGCATAAGAACATGGACATTTATGTAAACCCCAGTTGTTTGCATGTGTGTTCGTCCCTGTGGGTCTCTTTTTAATGCATTTCAAGCGGTAATGTACAGGTCAATCAATGCGAATAACACATTTTGCAAAGTCGAGTTCAATGTTATTAATACATTAAAACAGCACTGATATATGAGAAAGATATTTCAATATACCCCAGTCAGCACCAGTTATAAGTTTACCGTTGACAAACATTAAAATTTGTTATTATTCCAAGAAAGTTAATTATGTTGAAAGGCTATTTTCGCAGTGCAAATGAAGGGAAATTGGATTGCCAATCAAGTGCGTGAAAAATCACTTTTAACTGTTGACATTTTTCGGAAATGTTCCCCCCCCCCACAAATATTAGCATAGTTCTATTCTAATGCTACAATCGGCATACTACTGAACAAATTTATAGAATTTATTAAAATGACATCATGCTTAACCAAGGGAATAAAGTTTGTGAATAGGTGAGAGTCAGAACAAGATAACATTTTCCCTTACTTTTTTTCAATTTTTTAATTTCCTTTGCATTGACAATAAATAACTTACAAAGCTCAAGAAAATTTCTGTATACATGTATCCATCAGAATTAAACTGTAAGGTTCAATTTATAAAAGTTAGTGGGGCAGCATTTTTATAGTTTAGGCAGATTTATATTTTATCCGTATCATTTTGCAATATCAATTGTTGGCAAATCACTATTATTACAGTTATTTTTGTTTGAATGTATATTGAATTCAGCTGAATTTTGCAATGGAAACATGAACATAATGCCACTTAAAGTGTAAATATAAATATAGGGTTCCACCATGAAAAATTGAAACTTTTCTTTAGGGTAAATTGGAAAGTTATTGTGAATAATTCTATACTGTCAAATTTTCAAATATAGTTTTTTTATCGATCACACAAAAACATGACATAGTGATGGCATTGCCTAGGAAACGATATATTGATATTGTCCTTGGACATTTATATTTGTGGTAAAATTTAATCTTACAAAGATTATGTGTCAGATACGACCAATTAATATTCATAATATCTTTCAAAGCCTTAGAGCCTTTTGACAAAGATATAGAATATCCGTGAATGATTCGCCGGAAGAATTGAAACTGAGTTGTATAACAAGATATTATCTCATTTCTTATATCACATATAATGTCATTTTAATTTAGCATTTTGTAGAAAACATCAAATATAAGCCGAATGATTGCCATGCATTCCTTCAAATGAAGACTGAATATAATAATGCTTTTATTTACTTCATTTGGTTTTTTAAAATAAAGACCCGTGTTTTATAATGTTGTTAGCAAATGCAATCTTAATATGCTGGAGGATAAATGTCAAGGAGACGATGAAATTCTTTTTCCTAAAGGAATTCTTTCATCATTTAGAATCAATATTTTATCACGTCTTATCTATAATGATAACTTGTGCAAATATTTTAAATAAGGTTCTCCGCCTTCTTTGATTTTATAAAAAATAAATTTGATTGCTCAACGATTATACCATATCAATAGGTGTCTGCAAGTTCTTATACTTTTATTTTTACAGTCAAATTAATGGCAAAAATAGTGTCTTAAGGAAGATATATCAAAATAGTCGACTTTAATACTGTTATTTCATGATGTTTACGTCGCAAACGTCGCCTATCCATTTCATTCATTTTATCAAATAAATCGTATCTTACATTCATTTAAATGAATCATTAAATGAACATTTATTTCCATAAAATCTATTTGAGATAAGATGTACTTTTAAAATTGTTGCACATTTTTTACTTTGATAAGATTTTGCACAACAAAGTTCCTTGTAACAACACTCTGTCCTCAAACCAGTCTTGGTTATGGAATTGACAAGTAATGAATAGTTTTGAGTTCAAGGACTGACAAAACATTTCATTATGTCTATTCAACATATTACCTGTCAGATAAACATCCCTTATATCAATCACACGAAATAACAATAGTATATCAATCTTGTGACATAATGAGAGAACTTTCAATAACGCTTTCGTGTTAAGCTATACTTTATAGTACATGTCGATTACAGGAAAATTCTAGTAGTTTCCGAAAGGTTTCAGGCCGGACAAAGGAAATACATTGTGTTTTATATATCCGCTGAATAATATTTTGATTTAGCGAAAATGTAGATAGGTTTGAACTCAATGACTGATATATTACCTGTCCCTTATATCAATCACATAAACTAACAAGAGGATATAAATCTTGTGACATAATGAGGAAACTTTCAATAACACTATTATATGTTAAGCTATACTTTATGTATAATATCTATAACAAATTTTAGTTCTGGAACGTTCATATTTTGTTATCGTATAATTTTATAAAAAATCGAACAAAAGAATACATTGGTCCAGTTATGTGTTTTATATTTTCTCTATATACTATTATTACTAACTTCATGATTGCTATGAAAATGGAGCGGAAATATTTCTGTTTTTTTTTATTGTCATAATTATACATAATTTAAAAGAGGTAATTTCTCTTCCCTTTCTGTGCAATATTTCGAATGTTTCAAGACGGTTATTATTAGAGTATCATTATAAAATATGATGTAATAATGCACAATCAATAATTATAACAATATAATGACATTCAAAGTGATTAAAAATGATTTTTTTTCTAACTGAAGTAAACACAAATTATAAATTATACATGTATACATAATATTTTTAATGACAGTCTACTCAAAATTTAACCAATGCTCCTTTACTTTAATAATGAATTATGTTCACATGCATATTGAATATACGAGCAATATCAACTCGTGTTACTTTAATGACTACATGTTGTAGTTTACAACGTCCTTTAAGATACTACTTGTAATACAAATATTTGTGATTTTTATTTTTTTTGCATACGATTTTCCAATGTGATAATAAAGGTATCAAAATATTGATTCTTTTAGCACTTATTTTGGTAAGAACAATGTCTATCTTCTTCTTCTTCCCGTTTCGCGGCTAAAATCTCAGGCCGGCCACACCGATGAAGGTTGCAGTCTTCTGCAGTTCTTCCATTGCGCCGTGTAGTTTCGTTTGTATCCCAGTCTACACTGGCCACACCGCTTTTCTCTGTTGTTCCAGGAGAGGACATCGTTGTAGGAGAT
Source organism: Ruditapes philippinarum (assembly GCF_026571515.1). NCBI lineage: Eukaryota > Metazoa > Mollusca > Bivalvia > Venerida > Veneridae > Ruditapes > Ruditapes philippinarum. Next base: position 101,928 of record NW_026860808.1, on the reverse strand, counting down.
TTTCACACACAGAACAATGTCTATAGAAAAGAGAAACATGAGAGGACCATAAACAAACTAACACAATAAACACATTCTTTCGTACCAAAGTGGCAAATTGCTAGACTTAAGGTTTTCCCATTTATAGCAATCATCATACTTTGTCACTGCTACAAAAGATTTGTAGACACACGTTTACATCGTAGAAAGGATACATAAAACCAACAGACAAGAAAATCGCTTGCTGTGTTTATGCGCTTATACTATTTTATAGCTAGCTTAAACGTAGCAGCATAATCCCATTAGCCACATTGAAAAAAATCCGAGACGAAATAAGAGAATGTCTCTGAGGCATTTACTATAAACATTTATTTGTGAGATGAATGTGCGTTCAATATTGGAAATGTCATGCTCAAAATGATGATCCATTTTGCATTTCCACCTTTTTTCTTTTTCTCGTTCCTTTTTTTCCGTATGATTTGTTTTTGTCTGCATTATACAAGTTTTATATATTCTATACTGTAAATATGAAAATACTTATTTTGCACATTTCTTCAATATATTAATAAAACGCTTATATTTATTTTACTCAGGCGTTGATTAGGTTAAAATTTAATAAACAGGATTACAAAGGGAAGGCGGCGCTCAATGAACGCAACCACCACACAACCCAGCAACAAGAACCCTAGATTAAGCGCTTTAAATTTACATAGTTACAATTCATGTTGTATTTATTATTTTTATTAAATCACTCTGCTATAAAAAGTTGCTTTACAAATGTCAATAATCTTAATGTAATTAACTGTATCTAGCTTTAAGTACCGTTTTCAGAAATGATAACGAATGTCGTTGTAAATACATACATTTTGAAGGTACGGTACCAAGCGCAACTTGAGTATTGATTGTGAACATATTTTTATTTGTAGTTCCTCGATTAATATGGGGCACATAGTTTTTCTATTTACTAGAAGTATCTTTAGAAAAAGACACTCGGCCGAAATAAAATTGGTTAAATTGCATATAATAGTTCTCAGCTTTCCATACAAAGTCATAAAAAATGTTTTCATAGTTTGCATAACAATGACATAATAATTTCTTGTCAGATAATTAATTTTGAGAAATGGAACCTGTCGTGATCCTGTAGGTTGAACTACATTTTTAACACCAACATCAACGCAGTCGGTAGGTAATTATTGTTTATGTATACTTGATTATTATCCAATTAAACACATCAAGAATCGTATAAATTTATTATTAGACACTTATATAACATCATTAACTTAGGGTACCTGATAATTTCTGATATTGTTTTTTAGTTTTTTTTGGACATTGTTTAAAAAAAACTTATATCTTGTGTAAAATAAACTCTGTAAGTTATAACGTAAAACAAATGTTCATTAGAAAATGTAATGAGATCTGAATGCAGTGTTAAATGTTTTGTTGGAGGAAATATTTTAAACATAACTTAAATATCTGAGCAATTTTACTAGACAGATAAAGAACTATCATTTACATTTTATTTTAGAACTATCTTTAACATTTTATTTCATAACGGCATAAATTACCCTTTACATTTTAGTTTATAATGGCCAATGAGATTCCCAGATATTATTTTGTAATTTCAAAATGATCTCCAAACAGATACCCGAATACTTAATCGCAAACTTCCATAAGATATATTGTTCAAGCATTTACTAATAATCTCACCGTTGGAGGTATAATCTTTCATTGTATCATAGTTTTGGGACATTCCTGTTGAAAATATGTCCGAGTTAAATCGTATACATATACATGCACAGTGCGTTAACTTGAGTGCAAGGTATAAGTTACCCGCACTCCAGAGCATGCCTATTGGTTGGCGCATTTTGGCTAGGGTATACTTATTGTGGCGGCAGAGAAAGGGAAAGCGATATAAATATCATATTGAGACGCTCGTTCATTGGGGTTTTTTTCTGGGGTTTTATATTGTGACAAAATGGAACGTGTTTCTATGTTTGACAATGATACAAAAGAGAAAAGAACATCAACACACTCGGCAATCTGAATAATACTCGGGGGTTGGGGGGGGGGGGGCTACGTCCCTTCGTACAAATCAGATAGCCCCGTGTTTCGATGCCCTTTCTATTACATATAATACTTTGGTAAAGACATAGTTGTTGATCCTGTCCATTAATTTTTTAATTTTGTTCTAAAAAAACTTTGACTGGCATCTTGGTTTCTTTTAAACCCCAGGTCGATCATAAGGTAACGTGTAACCAACGCTGAAAAGCCTTTGACTCTATCTCAATCCCTTGAGAAGTTGCAGCACTTTGAAATAAATTTTGATGGAAAAAATCGAGGCAAAATAGTGATTTTTGGCAATTTTGAGATGTCCCCTCGTTGCCATGGTAACAGGAAATTTAAGACTGAGCATGTCGTTACAAAGGCAATGGTCCAGTCAACATTTGTGCCAAGTTTGATTAGTATTGAAGCATTTTTCATAGTTTATAGTTTCATAGCAGTTTGAACTTGTAAGAGGAGGCTTTTAAGTGAAAATGGCCATTTTTCACAATATGCTCATGGGGGAAAGGGTTAACTAAAAATTTATAAATGTTACAAAACAACAATTTTTCACCAGAATTAGGTAAAAGACTATATGTTAACATGGAAAAACTAGATTTCGGGTGATTCCAAAGTTTTTCATCATTTTTTGTTAACCCTTTACCTCATATATACGCAACACAACGCACTTTCGACCCCCCCCCCCTTATTTAGGCCGGAAATAGTGAAAAAATGTCCTATTTAGGCCCCAAACACATGTTTTCGTTTGAGAAATGTTGCTAAAAAAGTGAGCACTTTTTCGGCGCCGCCCCCCATCCAAAAGATACATCAGGGGGTTGCCAGAAGGGGGATGTGCCCCCTTCTGTTTGGGGGGTTTGACGGGAGGCGGAGTCCCCCTCATCGCCAAGAAATTTTTGGACTTGTGAGAGGCTTAAAATGACCCCAGGTCGATCATAAGGTAACGTGTAACCAACGCTGAAAAGCCTTTGACTCTATCTCAATCCCTTGAGAAGTTGCAGCACTTTGAAATAAATTTTGATGGAAAAAATCGAGGCAAAATAGTGATTTTTGGCAATTTTGAGATGTCCCTTCGTTGCCATGGTAACAGGAAATTTAAGACTGAGCATGTCGTTACAAAGGCAATGGTCCAGTCAACATTTGTGCCAAGTTTGATTAGCATTGAAGCATTTTTCATAGTTTCATAACAGTGTGAGCTTGTAAGAGGAGGCTTTTCAGTGAAAATGGCCATTTTTCACAATAAATTATGCTCATGGGGGAAAGGGTTAAACATGATAAATTAATAAAATTGATAAATTAAATAAGATTAAAAAATAACACACAACAAAAGATTCCGGAATACACAAAATGCCGTTATAATGCAGATTTACATATTTAAGAAAACTGCATTTTACGTAAGTTCAAGGTCTCAAAATGTTTCTAAATCAAGGCAATGGTTTGAAATGTTGTATGTCTAAGTTTGTTACGAACATTACTAAAAATTGCAACTGAACAAACGCTTTCATAATTTATAATGCACTAAGTATTCTCTGAATTTTATCCTACGATTTTTATTTCTATTTTATATAGAGAACAATTATTTTTAGGCATGCATACGCACTTTAGTTTCGTGTTTTATGCATTTATTTGTTGTCATAACATCGTCCTGTTGATGGTACATCTATTGGCCTGTATTTCATGTTTAGAAGAAAATTAAGACAATACAAACCTGACGTTTTAGGTGCATATGCGTGCATTGTTCATTAGATTATTTCTATTTCTTAACGCTAGTTAATTAAATTGAATGTGTTTTTTGAAATAAAGTCACCACAATTTGACTTTATTTCTGCACCATCGCCCATTTCTTTCTTTTTCCCTTTTTGTTGCGTTTAGATTCCTTGTGGTTAAAATGAGATAGTGCTGGTTTGTCAGTAAGACGAATCTTTTGTTTAATTTTCTGCACTTGATAGATACTTACACACATTCTTATTCCCCAATGAATAATACAGTCTCGGAATAGGATTGTTTTACGTGACTTTTATCAAGTGCATACTGCTATGACAGAGTTGACTGTCTCGTTGAAAATTGTTTCCTTCATCTTTGTCGTATAATAAGACAAAATAAAATTGTTGTCTCCAAAAAAGATAAATTTCGATTGATAAAACAACATTAGAAATTTATTGCTCGTGTACATAAAAGTGGCAAAGAAAGGAAAAAAGATGCAGGCTTTGAGGTATTTCTGTTATATGATACATAATAGAGATAACATTGAAACATTTTAGTATATTAAACAATATAAATTGAGAAAAATGAGCTGTCTCCAATAAGAGGTTTCACTTTTATGGACACGACTTAGCACAATTATAAATAATTATTGGATAAGTTGTCTTTATTAATACTGTCATCTAAAGTGACTATTGGAATTTAAGTCAAAGTTACTTAAAAAAAACGCCATTTAGCACAAAGTTTGTTTAAAGGATTGATTTTGTGACGCATTAAAAGAGAAACACAAAATCCAATTAACTTCTTTTTTTAGGTTGATTGTGTGAATAAAACGACGGGAATCATAAATGTCAAAGACATTTGCATTAACTGCAAATCCCTTGATATCAAACATCAACAGTTAGTTTACAGAAGTTCTTTTACAAGTGGAATTTCGTTTATTAGGGATTCTTTATTTCTCTCTATTTGTTCTCAAGAGATCCGACCTTTAGGAAATCTATGATTTGTAAATTATTTGTTTCTAGAGACCCTGGTCTGTTCATGACAGTTGAATGTTTGTCAAATCATTCTACAATACATCCGGCTGTACCCTTGTCGTCCCTTTGAAAATATATTGTTGGCTGTAATAAACTATTTTCAATAACTTGCATTACACTATTTCATAACTTACATGATAAAATATCGTCGGTCACCATTTTATTATTTTATTTTGGTGATTACTTATTTGATTTTTTAATAAAGTTTTATAATGAATTGTTTAATGACCAACGTTTGCTTCAATTTTGTTTTTTTACTTTGTATAATGCAAAAAAACCCCAAAAAACCCCAACAAATAACGAATGAGTCAAAATGTGTATGAATGAACGGTTACTGTACTTGTTTTAAGAAAGTCATCTAAATGAATTCCATAATTTGAAAAGCTTAATTTTAAAAGAGCAATGGCGGCAGGACATATTTACCTATAAGTTCACTCCTTTCGTAAGCTAGCTAGATAGAAAACAGTCTGATATTTAATATTATACAATAACAAACCTCTAGCTTAAGGAATATTGTATCTAGTTAAAAAGGATCGGGTAAGTTAATAATAATGTCACAGACAGTCTAATGACCCTATCAGCCAACTGAAGAGATTTTACTTGCTACGGAACCCTACTAGTTGCCTAACCGATGTTGCCAGATGTCGGGGCATCTGAACATTGCCGTGCCTTCTTGTTATTTTATGTGATATATGATCTACTTTTTTATTGTCAAAAGATTCACTGTTAAAATGATGATTGACCAACAGTTCATTTTGGAAAAGATTTATGATGAAAATTAATATACACTTGCTGAAGTATAAAAATAACCTGCCGCACTTGTTTTATAAAGTGAACATTTAGGGTTGTTCAATTCCGATGGATATTAACAGAAATCTCATTAGGCCACGTTATGCGAAGTTATGCGAAGCAAATTATTAAATTGAAAGAAATAATGTAAAAATGAAAACTTATGTTTACTGTCAGCCGTTCACTAACATTGTTTATAACTAATGATATAACATTAGATTAACAAAATGAATATCTGATTAAACATTTGAAAGTGAATATGAAATTCAAAATAATCAAATTTTTAAATAATATAAATGATTTTTTTCTATACCTACATACAATTATTTCATACTTCTCGTGACTGGCACATACAATGCTATCTTTACAAATTTTGATATGTAATATACATAACAGTGCATCACACGAACTTCAACATGTCAACAGACGGACAGAAACCTATCGTTTCAGTCTATCCTATGTTTAAGAAATTGGAGACATTGTAAAATGCAATAATTGAATCAAATTTAATGTCTAGACATTGTACACGTATGACATGTGAGATGGAATCTATTTGCATAATGTGAATCGTAATTTCTTCTTGTTCATTATCCTAATTTTCCGTAGTTTTGATTTGCATAAATCCTCTGCTGTGAAATATATATGTCCTCCAAGGATAGAATATTAAGTTAAGACGAACCCTATTCTTGCTTTGCTTTGTTTTATCTTCTTTGATTATCTTGCTTATTTCTAATTTCCATTTTTCAGCTGGTTGTTTAGTACAATTTTAATTACAGGCATAAAATGATCATTTTCTTCACATTTTTTTCTTCTTTTATCCGAAAAATCAATTAAGAAATGACTTTGAAAAGAAAGTAGACACGTTGTAATATTTAAGTTAAATTGATAACATTTCATAACGAACAGTGAGAACAAAGAACAACAAGGCAAAGCCAACGTAAGACAGTTTATTTTCTGTATTTCAATGTTTACTGTCTTAGACTAGATAAATATTTTCACATGATAAAAGTTTCTTTCTTTCCTTAAAACAAAAAAAAAATATCATCCCCTTTGTGCAGTAATGGGTAAGTTAACTCCTGCTAGATATAAAATGAGTAAACTCTATACTGCATTTAGGTGACGGTATAGAATACTAACGGTACATAAAACAATTCTCAATCATAAAATAAATCGAAGAACGATAGGTAGTAAAGCACTTTTGAAGAAATTCATGATCACATAGAGGGACATGATCATATCCAAGCCTTTAAAGGCATATTATGCCTCACATACGATTCTTTTTCATCTTTAGAAAAGACAAGTATAATTCTTAAAACATTTAGGTAATGGTAAAAGAACATATGATAATTTTTTAAGCAAGAAGCGCTAAATATGAATTTGGTTGTCATAAAAGAAGCAAAATGTAAAGAAAGAAGTTTCCCTCTAAGACTATAATAACATAATTTACTGTACAATTTTGTAGTAATCTCTTATGAAAAAAAATTGTCAAGTTAAATCTTGGAAAGATACACAATAAATGCGAGTGTTGTGCTTAATGTTCAACAAACCTTGTTTATATTACTGAAATATCTGATCTATAATTTGAGGTCATAAACAGCTGAATAACTATTACTTGTTCTTGCTGAAATTTTCGTGTTATCAAGAAATTTACATTGAAACATATTGAAGTGTCACATTTTCTGTAAATGTATCATTCTTTCATAAATTTCCTGCACATATGTTCTGAAGTACATACTGGACTCGTAGATGACATAATGCACGTAGGGGCACAAGAGATATATCAGTTATATTAAAGTAAATGGTCATATTATTGTTACAGTGTATCACTTAAAATTAAATAAATATAAATAATAGATCGCGCAAAGTATCAGCATTCTATTTTGAGAAATTAAAACAAAATGAAACGCTAGTCATGACAAAACTTAAATTATCTCAAGTTTTATTTGCAATTATTAACTTTTATACAGTGCTATGAGGTATCAATAATGATCAAACTTTATCGAACCGCGTCAGGATACAAGCGCGAAAGTTTTATCAGAAGGTTGATTTTACCTCTCAGATAAAAGGGCCGACAGTTTTATTTCCGTTTATGAAATTAACTAAACTTCAGTAAGTTCAAACATAAATAACAGCCTTAACATGTTTGGTAATGTTTTTGCTTTCGATGATCAATAAATAAACGAAAGACATTTCTTTCGACCATTGGCTATTTTTAACACCTTTACTTCCTGGAAATTGAAATGTTATTCGCCATCACGCTCCCGGTATGAACTTTGCGTATTATGTCGCAAAGATGATGGATCTAGTCATTAAATAAACGCTTTAACGGCAAGTTTGTTTTTCAAAATACACATATTATTTCCAGTAAGTGCATACTATTAAACATTTATTAACTTCTGTAACCTCCGATACTCTTCAAAACTCATTTATTTTCCATTTTCTATATTTTTCCCCATTGTTTTCTCATTGAAGGCAAATACATTTCTTTAGTGGTGCACCTCACGCTTTCCATTGAATGGCAAGAATATATCACATTGAAAATTCCATGATCACGTTTACACCTTTACAGATGCTTGTGAACACAATATTTAATCATTGTCATGATTAAAGGTTGAATTCTGCTAAAGCCACTGCTAGATGTTCGTTTATAAATTTGTTTTTCTAGTGCTTAAAGTCGAATTATTGGTACATGAAGGGTGTCTTTCTCAGAATATTACCATGCAAACTAATAGATAATGTCATGTAAAGTTATAAATTCCTACAAATACGTATTTTTCTCATTATTCCTAGCTAAATTAAGTACATAAATCACGCCGCCTTAAGGAGAAAAAAGTCATCAGAGCAACATTTTCTTTATCAATTTCTCTAAACATATGTGACCTAAAACATATGACATATGTGCTAGAAAATAAATAACTTTAAAAATAAATAAATCGTACAAATGTTGGTTCAATTCATTGAGTTTTATTGTTCAATTCGACATATCTAACACCTGGTTACTAATGCGTAGCAATGTTTATGTGTATGGACATATATGAACATGGTATAGGTAACATCACTCTTGCCTACCTAACTTAATATTGCTTTGACATGACGACAAATATTGTGTTTGTTTTGTTTAGGTTTACGGCGCACCAACACAATCAGGTTATATCGCACCGGAACAAGACAGGGGAAAAACGGATCACGTAATCAGTGGGCATTTGAGACCAAAGTTGAATTATCAATTTATTTGGAAAATAAATCCATCATTTTCTGTCATCTTATTCCGCAATGAGTCTTCTCTTTTAATAAATTATCAAGTCAACAAAATAAAGAACAAACAAAGGGAATATTTATATGTATCAAATGTCTAACATGATTTTCGCAACATTCTCTTTCCTTTTAAATTAATGGCTGTAGATGATTATGATCAAGATATATATGCTTGTAACACACAATATCCTGTATTTCCAAAACAACTTATTATACTAAAGTTGTTGTTTTTTAACAGTAGCATTTGTGGATATAATTTAAATCAACACTGGTACCTAATGGACCACGAAAAGTACGTCTCTTTGACAGGCGAAACCTGTAAGAGAAATGATATGTAAGATTTCTGTTTTATGTAAAAGTTTTTAATCTCGTGAGTAAGTTTAGTATCAATTTAACACGTTTTTATGTGTTCATTCGTTTCATTCTTACATTCTGCAACTCACGATGACATTTTGATATTAAGTACCTGTTTATCTTAATGCTTATTCAAAGGAGTTCCATCAAGTTTTATAAAAAATATAGTAATAATAGTCTTTAAGTTAGTTGATTTACTTAGTTCTTTTATTTCAGGAAGAGACAAAAGATTTTTATTATGAAATTCAATACAAATATGAAAGAAGAAGGCATTCCTTTTTAAATAACGCATTGTGAGATCAAAGTATATTCAAAGAAACATTATGACAAAATTCTTACTGAATGTTTTGTTGTTATGTTGCTGCTTAAATTGTCTTCTAAAAGCATCATGCTGACAAACCGATTATCTCCTTTGATCTTCTCAGATTTGTTGTGACAAGATCCAATTAGTATCAAACAATCGATTGGAAACAATATTGTTAGTTTACATTATCTCCAGGGGTTAATTATATAGAAATAATTGTCTTAGATCTTGACTTAGACATAGTTTATACCGTTTAACCGAATTAAGAAATAAGATAAAGGCATTTTAGTTAAGAAATGAAATGTAACTGTAGACAACCGAGAACAAACAAATTTAAAAATGTTTTATATTGATAGTAAATTACATAATAAAATCATCAAAGTATTATATCTCGATGTTTTATCTTTTTAAACAAGTCTGCATCAACAACAATCCAACAAAAAAGTGACACATAAATATTGCAATGTACTAAGAGAATAATACGCTGCTGTTTATTGATATCTATTTCACCCGATTAAGTCAATATTGACTGAAAGTAATACTAATTTTACATCGTATGTTTTTGGATGAAATGGTTAGTTAACGGTTGGCCGATGAAAGATATTACATATTGACAAGCAAGTAAGCGGTCTTCTAGAACGTCTGTTTGTTGCTGTTAATCATATGACGTAGATTTGCGTTTGGTTCATCATTAACCGGTTTAAACTCCCCAACAGTACTTGATTTTAAATTTAAAATCGACGGATCAATATGAAGTGGCGTATACAATGACAGTAAAGATTAATATCCGTGATTGATACCATTGGCAATGAGCATATAATGTCAAAAATGTTTTCAAAATGTCTTCTCAAAATGAATTTTCCTTTAATTCCCTTATGGGCCTTTTTTGTTTATATTTTTTCACATTACATGTCCCGCTCCTTTCGCCCTTGTGTCCACTCCAGGTACTTGTTTGGTGCCTTATGGGTGTCCTGCTTGGGTGTGTCCGGGAGCGGCGTCCTGTGAACGTTGCCTTTGCCTTGTTGATCTTTATTCTTGTTATTTTATATATAAGTAAGGCTTTAAGTTTTTTTTTTGTTTTCGACGTAAATAAGATAATCATTGATGTTGTTGTTAATCAAAGAAATAAAAACTAGAGGCAATGGGGAAGATACTTACCGTAGACGAGAAAACAACAAGGGACACAAGCAAAAGTGTCACCAAAACAGTATGAAACAACATAGACATACATCTGAGGAACACAGTGGGGCGCCGCCTTGGAACGGTCAGCAGCATAATAATGACTGCTGGGGAGTTTAAACCGGTTAATGGTGCACCAAACCTCGCTCTTAGCCCCACCATGTTCCTATAAACGAGACAGTGTAAATAAAATGAATCCCCGCCAAGTGAAATTCTAACAGTTGTCATGGTTACAAAAGGTTATAAAGTTTACCAACTTTCAAAAAATCATCACATTCTGTCCTGCTCCTATACTACTAGGTGGCTATATGCTTGTTTGTTGAAAAACAAAGTTATAATAAAATATTTTTCAAGTGTCTGAGTTATTTATGTGTCGGAGTTATCTCTTCGTCCAGTATTAAAGTAAGATTACACTACTTACCATGTGTTGTTCTTTAATATTTACCGAACATTTTACATTTTGATACCAGGTTATTACTTATGTTATTTCATTTAACAACTGAGATCATGTTATACACAGGTCATTTTAGTGCTTGGATTTACGTTGCACCAACTCAGTAGCGGTCATATATCGACTACTAAGCTTAACTGGTGGACTATTATCCATCGTGCATTACCCCCGGCACAGACCGATTCACACGTACTGATATCGAAAAGTATGTTTATTTGATAAGTATTTAAATGATACGAAGAAAAAATACTCTGATATAATTTTGTGACAGAGTTTAAAAGCTTTCAGCCATATTTTTCTGCTTATACTTTTCTTTGTGCTATCTCAATCAGAATTTCTATTATAATTAACTCTCTATGTCTGGTATAAATTCTAGATAACTTACATTAATTACCTGCTGTGTCAAACTTTGGGATCTAGTGAACTATTTACCTCAATGCATATGTCTTATTTCAGTGTTTGTTGAAGTAAGTACTAAACTTTACAATTTATTTTTAGTGTGACTTCACACTTATAAAACAGGACATTTTAACGTTATAGCATATAACATGTATAATGCAATATTGCATATCAAGTTTTCCTTTTGTCTCGTTTATATTCAATTTTACAGAGAGCAGGCTTCATTACAATCTGTCTAGATATAATCATACGTGAAATATGTCAAGTCCGCAGTTACTAAGTACGAAAGTAGTGGATACATCATCGACTAGAGAATAATAGATAAGACAATTTCTAAAAAAAATGCAGCAACATTTGTAATAGTTTTTTTTTCTTTTTTTTATCTTCACTTATTTATTTATTTATTTATTTATATTCGAGCCAAAAGTAGTTGCTGTATAACATGTTTGCTTATTTTCAAATTAAACGTATACCATCCTAATGCTCTATGCTAAATAATTCTGAATATAGAACACCAAATAAAAAAATAGATCTTCAGTTGTAAAAATATTCACCCCAAAATATCAAGATTCAGGAACTGTGCAAGGATGAAAATGCAATATTGTCTTCATTGATTTAAAGTTTCATTATTTTCATTTTTTCGTTGTCGGGATTGAAAGTAATATATTTTCAAAGATTGACCAAAATAATGATAAAAATGGTAATGATAAAATATACAACAGGTTGCTCCACTCTGTCCGACATTTGAACATTACAGATACTTTAGATTTAAAGAAGTGTTCATGATTAACGTGGCCTATTGATTATTTTTTGTACAATACAAAACTATAATTCTTCATTTGTGCATAGATGCGCATAATGTCGCTTTAAAATCGGCCCCTTGTTGATGAGGGGTTGGCTTTAATGGTTGAAACATAAGAAAAAAAGCCACCGTGTTTATTCTTGCGTTATCGTAAGAGGCTACAAATGGATCTGAATAAATTGCATGTATGCATCTCTTAGTTCCAGTGATTTTAAAATCGTTGCCTTAATTTTAAGCATAAAATTGTTTAATTTTCACACACAGTCATTACATTAATTATGTACTTAAACAAAGTATACAATGTCCATTACAAATAAGGATATATTTGTATGCAAGTAGCCGTGCCACATCTGCAATTAATTACTTTTCTCAGGTAAGTTCCTATCATATTATCAATAATGTATTGTAATATAGGGACACACCTGAACTAAGTTTCCTATGTATTCACGTACAAGCTATGGAAACCACTAGCTGCTTATTGGTTTATGACGCACATATTAATTAATCCGTGACAAAAGACCCACTGAATTTCCTTCTCCCAGCGTGCTAGCTGTAAATTAATTTCATATTTATAATGTCTTTTTCATATAAATGATGAGGTTATTACAACAATTTATAATATAAATGTGTTTGTCGTCTGCTTTTGGTGTTTTTTTCAAGACATCTTTAGAACTTGTCAAGGAAAGATTCTAAACCAAGCTTTTTATATAAATATCGTATAGGGTTGCCGTTCAAAAGTGCTTTAAGAATTCAACGTATTAAGTTTATTTCATATTTCATTATCAAACGTGTTCTTCAAAAACAAAACAAAAGCCCAAACAAATATGAAATCTTTATCCGTCTCATGTACTATACTACCTGATTCAAATTGCGCAGAAATTAACTTAACCATGTACAAATAATAAATATATCATAAAAGTTATTAAAGCCTACAGCATAACAGTTTGTAAAAAGTAAACTTTCTTGGTTGAATTGAATTTTGTTCTCATTTATAAAAACAGTTACAAAATAGTTCTTATTATGCATGTATGTTTTCGGTATAAACTTTGTATTTTACAAACATGGATATATTCCTCAAGTCTCAATATGTCAGTCAAACAGACAGGTGATAATCATATATGTCTGTTCAATAATATGATGACTTCTAGATGTCAGAATATTATACGCAAATTAGATTTCATGCCTTATCATATGATAAAGCATGCAAGAAATTTGCATTCATTTGCATTTGCGTGTTTTTCATGTGTCTGTATGCTCCTCTGCATTTGTAAGACTCGATTTGAGCTTGATTTATTAATACATTGTTTCCTTGAGATGACTCTGATAAAGTATGAACCTATTTGAAATATTAAACAATGATGGATTAAAAGTAAAATCATTTGTTATAACAATTTTTCAATAAATACTTACGTCAGAAAAGAATAAACAAAATTAATTTATCATTCTCGCTGGACTTGAATCGATCATCTTTAGTTTATATATGTACATAATTAATTTTAGTTCGATTGTTTAGGAAGCTGTTCGCTTATATACACTCCCTAGAACCTACTTCTACTGACCAATCAGTGTTCAGTTTATTGATTTATGAAACAGCGGCTTACCACTCAAGGGCTTTGAGCTGATGCGGCAAAAGAATGTTAGATTACTAGTCCGACGAGTTAACCACTTGGTCATTACGCCATCATTTTTATCCATCTTTATGCACTTTCAGCAGAATGAAGACTGACATAATAGATTAAAATAGGATCAAAGACAATTGCCTATTTTATCAAGTCATATACACCAATGTTTCTAAATTTATGTTATTAGTTTTATCAGAACAGGAGGACACGTCTTTTGTAGTTTGTCATTGAATTAAATAGATATATGATGTAAAGTGACCATTCTCTAAGACGCCATAGTAAACATAAGTAAAATATGTCTTTCCGTGTGCTAAAATTCATATATTAAGCAAAATATGAAGAGGGTATTGAAGTAGAAACCAGCATAACTTACTGTCAACAAAATATATCAATACTGTATGATATAAGGCACTTGAACGATAACGTATTCATTTCTGAAAAAAAAGTTTCGCCTCATAAGAAATGAATACAAATAATGGTGGGCGATTGATAAGTGTTTGGCACCATTGATTTATAAATTCTTTTTTAATTTACAAATATTTAAGAAAACACAGAAGTCCACCAACTTCAAGGATTTTAATAACAAATCTTCTATAGTATAAAGAATAGTATAAATATCAAAAGAAAATATGTCACAGCACTCTTGATATCAAACATACTGCAGTTAGTGTTTAAATTATTTATGGTACATGCCTGTCTTATTAGAAGAACCTTGTTTTGGCATTTTCATCTAAAAGCATTATTGTCAATTACTCAATTACGCTTTTGCAAGTCACAAGCTTACAGACGATGCATTTAATTAAAACAGGATTAAATAGCATTAGAGAGTTGCAAACGATTATAGAGTGATTTGTCAGCTGGAAAGAATTGGTATTAATATTCCGTTCAAAGGAACTCATCAGTTGTTTTAAAAAACTAATGACATTTTGATTGACCAACTGATTTAGTGCAGAATTTTTTTTGTTTGAATGATTTATAAATAAATGTTGTTTTGTATAAAAGTCAACGTATGGAATAGAAAAACGTATTTTTATTATATTGTGCATGACTTGCATCTGATTTTTTTCATAAAATAGAGAAGAACGGAAAGTTAAAGACGTTGCAGACTCGGTTTAACTTAGCCTGTTCGTGGATGATAGTGGTGATTTCAACATAACTTCCACGCACCCACCCACCCTTCAACCAACTTTATTCGAACATGAAAATGGCTAAATCTTTGATTTATAATAAAATCCGTATAGTAAGTGGTCATACGGCGGGTTTTGGAACCTGCAATGTGTCAGTTATGTGCCATTCCACGAAAAGTGGCATTTTATCCCCAAGTAAACGAAAGCGTTTGCCCTAAAGAAAGCGTTAGGTAGATCAAAATAAAATTAAATTTTGAAAGGGGATCATAGGTTATGAAGTATTAATATCACAGATAATTGTAAGACTTCAAAAGACAAATTAACAGAATTTAAAAGAAGGCAACGTATGTTGATTATACAGTATCCTAGTAGGAATACTTGAACCACCCAACATTTTAAAGATCAAGTAGCAGAAACTAAACTACCACAAATGCAGAATATACTTCATCAATAACTAATGACAGAAGTCTTTTTTTTAACCTAAACATATATCAGAGCTTAATAGCTTATTATACGGAATGATTAAGATTAAATTTATACCAACTCGACAAGAGTTATTTTTCTACACTTGAAATATAATGTGTACAGCAATGTGTACAGCGTTTTGCTAAAATATCATATGTATCCTGAATTTATTTGGACTAAATAAAATACAATTCCTGTTAGACTGACATGGTTTAAAGCTACATTAAATAAATTTCATAAAAACAGAAATAGCGACATTTCATTAATACATTGGGTTTCATATGATCTTATTATGGTGTCAAGACAACCAAAATGAGTTTTATAAGCATACATATCTGCGACCTCATTGTGGCGAAATCGGAAGTACAATTTCTGTTTGCAAATGAAACTCCGCCTTCGAATTATCCGTACATCAATATTAAATCAACTAACATGGCGATAAGTAGCAGTCATAATATAACAGTTTATTTCCGCATTGTAACGGATGTTTTCATACAAATTTAATATTTCTATCAGATGATTACTCTTTGCTGAACGCCATGCCAAGTGCACCGTGAAGCTAAAACGGTTAAAGTGTGTTTGCACATGAAAATCTAATATTTGCTGTGTTCTGTATAGCAACTATAACACTGTGACGTAGCACATACACGAACTGATTATAGTCTTCATTTGCATGTTAAAATTCGTATACGAACTTTAGTGTTACCGTGGGGTTTTCCGTTTATAATCCTATTTTATGAACAATGTTTGATGAGATTTACAACAATACTGTTAAAAAGATTAATGAAACTGTATAATGCTTGGTTTTTAGGCCGACTGCAAAATATTTTTTACAAATTTATTCAATGTAACTTTAAGGAACATTGGACAACTTTTTACTACAATACTTTTAATCTAAGTATAGTTCAAAGAAAGCAGTGTATCTATCTATAAACCCATCAATACCAGTTTAAATAATGTTAAGTATAGGAGTAAGTTTTATTGAAATATTTTGTATACTTTAGCTTTAACCTATTCTTTACAAAATTACATCAATAAAGTATTTTTTTTAAATTGCCGTTATCATCATCAAGTATCTAATAATATGAAAGAATTCATTTGCATGACTAAAATATAGTGACATCGAATGCATTCAATGATTAAAAGCATATACAAAAATCTGTTTTGAACAACATATACATGTATGCACGCTGATAATATAATTTTATGTTTGCAAGTACCCATAGCGACCAAATAAATTAATTTATTTTACCATCTTGTAATTAATTTTGTATATTAATTGTAAATTAGGTACGCACCTGTTCAAAGTCTATATACATTTAAAATGCTCTCAGTATTTATAAACAACCTTAAGATACATCCAGCTTATGACGCACATATTTATTAACTCCTGACACAAGACCTATTGAATTGCTTTTCCCAGCATGCAATCTACAATCCTATCGATAGGATGTGAACGGATCCTTGATTAAATTTCAAGAGTTACTTTGCTATAGTGGATAAAGAGATTTGCAACTGAAAAATTGTCTTATATTTTACACTATTTTTGCGACATATTATAAGTTTTCGAGATACATTTCGTTAAGGATTGTCATTCCGAGCTACAAGCTTCGTTTTGTCATTAAATACAGTGACTGTTGAACTTTTCTTTCATATTGAATAAAATGAACAAAATGATGCAGGAATTGTAAATATTTGTCCTCCCATGGTATAATAATCAATCAATTTGGCAACAATATAACAGTAAATGTAATTTATGACGTGTCTGCTTTTGTAATTCGGTTTAGAAAACGTATGAACATATAACAGAATAGTAACATTTATGAACAAACACAAAGTCAGGTGTAAATATTCTTGACATTCTTCTAAACACAACCAAAGAAGTCTTTTCAAGTGCAACATCATCTATGTTAATTTCATTGTCGGTTTCTATTGTTTTCTTATATATTATTATAGTAATGACCCGTCCGTGCTTAGCCTTATGCCCTGTCCTGTTTAAATTTGGGTCCTGCTGGGCTCCTTACCGGTGGTACTGTTTTGCTGGGCCAGTTGGGGGTTGCCTTCATTAAAGGCCGTCCTTCCTTTTTGATCTTGCTTTTCATATTTGTTTAAACCAGGACGTTCAATTCCCATTTTGTGATAGGTGCAATAGAAAGTATACCAATTCTTACATTCGCAATCGACATTCTTATTTACACAATACCGTTCATTTTCCAAGGATAATAATGAACATATTTACGTCATTTTTGGAAAATAAACTAAGTAATACAGTTTATCGTAATATATGAGAGAAGTCTATCCTTTTGAAGTTTCAAATTAGTTTAATCGATCAATGGTACTGTACTATACATGTAGTTCGCAATATCATTATACAAACGGGTTACTTAAATATGAAAGTATTTTTCAGACAATAATCATTTGAACTAGTTAAGACTTTTTAAGACCCTGGTTTAAAGAATAATTTACCTGTTTTTGCAATTTATTTTTATATTATTGTGTTTATTTTAAGGTTTATGCAACGTGTGTTTTCCTAGTCAATCAAATACTAGTTTCAATTTTATTTCAGTCAATTCAATATGAATGACTGATATAAAATCATAAAAAGATATAATTTGAAGTAACAACAATGATAAGCTTACATTTTATATATTACATACTAGTTATCTATAATTCCATAGCCACAGACTATGCTCGTGTATTCTCGACTTCTGATTATTGTAGGAGAATAAACGATGCTTTTTATAAACAATATTTTTTTCAAAGGAACAATTATATGGTAGTAAATGTGTCTTACTGAGATAAATTTGGTCAGCTTTATAACGTATACGTATTTAGTATAAAAGTCATTAAAAAAGTGTAACTTTTTTTTTCTTAAACTAAATTTACAGTAGTGAAAAAGGTGTACTATTCGTTCAATTAAAAAAAATCACGTAAAACTTCACAGCTTTACAAAATTTTATTGTTACTTTTTATTTGAGAGTGTGAAGTTTTGTGAGGAAATGCTTATATGAAGTCAAATGACAAAAAGTATTTTTAAACTAGTTTTACTATTACTTTTCATGTTAACAACAACAGAAAACATTTAAATGTTTTATAAATTAATAATTGTATAGTACATTTACAGCTACGCAAATATTACGATCGAGGCAAGTTAGACATGATATATTACAATTGAACACGATTAAAAGTTACATTATCAAAATAATGATCCTTTTTCAAAATTTTGCCTGTATCATACGATATTTATCTCATAACACACTGTCTAGATGTTTTCCACCGAGACAATGATACGTGAAATATGTGCAATTTGCAAATATCTAATCAAGTATAGCAGATAAACTGCAGATAAGAAATCAATAATGGACTCAAACATAGTATAAATTGTATAAACTAAATAACCTAAAGTTGTATATTAATTTGCTTATTTATTTTGTTTGCCTTTTTTGTTAAGTTTTAATATCAATTAGTTTTCATTATTTGTAAAAAAGATGTGAGGTACAGGCACATGGTCCTATATAACATAATTATCTATACAAATATAAACATAACACATGATAAATTGTTATAGAACGCAATATAATTATTTTTCATAATTTAATTAATCCTGCTACACAATAAGAATATAATTATCATGGTATGTTTCTATTGTTGTAATAATGTTTAAAATACTCATAAAATTGTGCTTACTATAGTCCATTTGAAAAGAATTCACTTATTTTCATAATGCCTGGTCTTGATATTTACAACTTTTATCCATTTATCATTTATATAGAAGCTATCATAATATGCCATTACTGGAAAGCGAACAGTAAATACCGTGTCTCTTGAGTAAAATCAATTTTCGCCAGAAAGGCTGGGTTCTAATTAATGATTTCAAAATCGTAAACAAGACAGTTGATTAAATTAAGAACATTCTAATGTTTAGTAAATAAATTTATTTTAGCATTTACTGTAACAGTAATTAAAATAAACTCACATATATGGTCGCAATTGACAACAGAACAAAAAGATTGATTTCCGTATCATAAATTAAAGTTTTGCGATTTGCAACAATTGGGTAAAAAAGAAAATTTGTTTCATGTCACTAAATACAAATATATCTGGATATATGTCTTCTTCATTTTTGTTAAGAAAACAAATTTAATCTTGAATGTTTCTTTTCTTGATATGTTTTTTGGCATATAAGAATCAGTCTTCTGATAAGTATAATAAAAAATACCAAAAAACAGTGTCAAGATAAAATGTGACACGCAATTTGATGAAGTTTAAAAGCAAGGCATAGGATTTTAAACTGTATAAACTATATTTCACAAAGATTTAAAATTATTATGATACAAGAATTCTACTGAAAAGCATATAAGTGTTATGTGTATAGTTTATCGACATAGAGCACATTCAATGTTTTGACTTGGGCTTGTTAATAATGTCACCTTGTGCGATACAAAGTCTTAACCCTTTTAAAATTTATTCCATTATTTTTTAATATTTCCATTTTAAAAGACTTCAGAAAATACTTCAATCAAGCTTTCAAAGTTATTTCATTTTTTTTGCAATGGATCGCGTTATCAGCAGGCATTTGAGACCAAATTTAAATAATTAATTTGGAAAATTTATCAACAATTTCTTGCCATCTTAATGCGCTTATATGTCTTCTGTTTTAACAAATTATCCAGTCAACAAAATATAGGACGATCTCTATGTATCAAAGTAGACATAATATAAGTAAAGTTAACATGTTTTTTTTCTCAACATTTTCTTTGCTTTACAATTAATGGCTGTAGATGATTATTATCTCGATACATGTTCAAATGCTTGAGAACAAAATACCCTGCTTTTCTACTTAATATGAAGTCTACTATGATTTTGTTGTTTTTATTTGCTAGCAGTTGTGAACTGACTTATATCAACACCAGTACACCCTGTGATACAAAAATATATTCAAAAGAAACATTGACAAATGTTATCCAATATTTTGTGTTTATGTTGCTGCTGAAACTGTCTACTAAAAGCATCATGCTGACAAACCGATTATCTCCTTTGATCTAATCAGATTTGTTGTGACAAGATGCAATTAGTATCAAACAATCGATTGGAAACATGGGTTAATTATATAGGAATAATTTTCTTAGGGTTCGACCCAGACATGATTTATACCTTTTACCCGAATAAAAGCATTTTAGTTAAGAAATGAAATGTAACTATAGACAACCGAGAAGAAACAAATTTAAAAATGTGAGATACTGATATGACAGAAAATTATATATATATATTCGAATTGTTTGTAACCTTTTTGAAATTATTCTTTCTGCATCATTTCCAACAAAAATAAGAGACGCATGAAAAGTGTACCGTATTAAGAGAAAAAGAAAATACGCTAACGTTTATTGATAATCATTTCATTCGGTTAGATTGATATGAGCTGAAAGTTGCGCTACCTTGACATCGTATGTTCTGGATGAAATTTCTTGTTTGGTAAATTCTTAAATATTGACAAGTAAGTTAGTGTAACAAACAGGCACGTGAGTAGAACCATCGACGTTCCGTAAGCTTGCTATATAGCTTTCTGACATGAAAAACTGTAAAGTCCCTAGAGCAATTAACATCTGCTGATATCTAAAAGTATGTTTAATAGATAAATTAAAAAAAATGCTTTGATATAATTGTGTGACAGAGTAATTAGTTTCAAAATAATTCAGTCAAATTTTCTGCTTACACCTTTCTTTGTGCTATGACTATCATATTTTCAATTGTAATTGACTCTGGGTCTGGCATAAATTCTAGATAACTTATTGTCTTATTTCAGTGTTTGTGGGCTATGAATGAAAAGTAGTTACTAAATTTTACAAACAAATTATTTTAGTATGACTTACGCCTATAAAAAAACAACAAAAAAAAAACAACAACAAAAAACAACCCGAAATGCTAGCGTTATAAAGTATTTTGCAACATTGCAGATAAAAATTTTACAGAAAGCAAGCTTCTTTACTCAGAGTCTAGACATTTACCACAGAAACAATCATACGTGAAATATATAAAATGCGCAATTTTCAAGTACGAAAATAGTGGATATAACATCGACCAGACAATAGTCCATATTTTAAATGAAAATACAGCAGCATTTGTAATTTTTGTATAGTCGGGTTTAATGTCGCACCATGAGCCATGTAGGGCATTTTTTTTATAAAAAAATTATATAATAATTATTGTACACTCTTCATTTACATAAGAAATGAAGTAACCAAAAATGAGTTTGAATAACTGGAGTCTATGCATCATTTACTTCCAGCAGGTGAGATGGTTTTGACGCCTGGTGTTGCTTTGAAGCTTATAACACTCGTGGCCAGCCAAAATCACCTTTCCTAATGTGTCGTTAACCAACCAAATAAACAATTTTAATCATGGCCTTAATTGTACGGTATAATAAGGTACAAAATTGTTTAATTTTCACGCACACACACACACACGCACGCACACACGCGCATACACACACGCGCATACACACTTGACAGTAGTTACATAATTAATACATGAAACAAAATATACATTGTCAGTCTCAATTGAACATATTTTTGCACGCACGTAATCGTACCACATCTGCAATTAATAACTTTTCTCAGATAAGTTTATCCTTAGTTTAATCAATACTGTATTGTTATACAGTACACACATGAATTAAGTTTCCTGGGTATTTACGTACAAGCTTTAGAGACCACTAGCTGCTTATTGGTTTATGACGCACATATTTATTTATTCCTGACAAAAGACCCACTGAATTTCCTTCTCCTAGCATGCTAGCTGTAAATAAATTTCAAATTTATAATGTCTTTTTCATATAAACGATGAAATTATTATATTGATTAATGATATAAATGTGTTTGTCGTCTGCTTTGGTAAATTCTTTTTCGTATTAAAAATATTTTTCAAGACATCTTTAGAACTTGTCAAGGAAATATTCTCAATCAAGCATTTTATATAAATATCGTATAGGGTTGCCGTTCTAAACTGCTTTATATTTTTTAACTTATACGTTTATATAATATTTCATGAAACAAAGTATTCTTCAAATACACACAAATATGAAATATTTATTTGTCTAATGAGAATAATGAAGTATCATGCTTAATGTCATTTGTCTGCATGTTACTATCTATATCAATTAGTGCACTTAATGTTCTATACTTCGTGAATCAATTTGTTTTATTAACACAGAAATAAAATAATAATGTGCATATAATAAATGTATCATAAAACACATTTATGCTAACAGCCTTACAGTGTGTAAAATGTAAATTTTCTTATTTGAATCGAATTTCGTTCTCATTGATTTGAGATGAAGCTGAGCTTAAGGTTTTTAGATTACTGAAGCTAAGCTTAAGGCCGTTAGATTATTATTCCAACACGGTAACAACTCGGTCATGCCGCCACATTTTTATCTTTATGCACTCTCAAGCAGAATGACAACTGACAAAACAGATTAGAATATAATAAAAAATAATTGCATATTTTATCAAGCCATACACATTTAGTTTGTTTATAAGCCTTTACTATTCGTTTTAACAATAGACTATTGTCTAAAGACGCCATAGTGATATATCTTACCTTGCGATAATATCCATACAAACGAACGATGAAGAGGGTATTGAAGAAGAAACCTGGGGTGAGTAACCAGAAGCACTCGTTAGAGTTACGATCATCGTTAAGCCTTGGTTAAGCTCTAGTTAGTTATTTACCTTCTAACCTAAAACGTTCGTTATGCCGAAAATTCTAACGAAACTGTCGTTAAATAACGAATACTTCGGAGTACACGTTAGACCTTCGTTGAAGGAAAAACAACGTGTGAAGCTCTTTCAACAAACTTTTTATGAGTATATATTATTTTTTATAACGTATTTTCTTCCTATTTGCCTAATAATAAGTCCTTGATATGGTGTTATGCACCTGTCATTATTTTGCCCTAAGTCTAAATCCCCACCCTAAAGACAACCATTTTTGTCTCAATCCCCACCATTGAGCCTGCTTGGTGCATCAAATGCCCCGGGGGTAGGGGAGAGGGTAAACATCTTAGAGATCAATCAATAAATAAAACTGTTATCAGAAAAACAATGAAAAAATATAAGTACAAAAAAATATCATAATAATTATAATAAAAATATAAAAAAGTAGGTAAGAAAAAACACATGGAATCCAGTAACTAAAGGATATAAATAAGAAATCTCAAGTATAAAAATCAAATAAAAAATATGTGACAGCGTTCAGCGTTGATATCAAACACTTTGAACGTAGTATTCAAAATATTTATATATGATTAACGTTTTTCTTATAAGAAACAGCTTGTTTTGGCATTTTCATCTAATTATAAAAGCATTATTGTCAATTACGCATTTGCAAATCACAAGCTCACAGATGATGTATTTAATTAAAACAGGATTAAATAGCATTAGAGAGTTGCAAACGATAAAGGAGTGATTTGTCAGCTGGAAAGAAGTGGTATTTATACTCCGTTCAAAGGAACATATCAATAGATTTATAAAGCCAATAACGTTCTGATTAACCGACCGATTTAGTGCAGAAATTTTTATTTAGAAATAAAACCTTGAAAAAAATGTTGTTTTGCATAATTGTCACGTATTGGAATATATGGAATAGAAATACTTCTTTTTTAAAATATTGCTCAACATGTAATGATATGCTTGTCGCCAGCATGACCTTTATCTGTTTGTTTTATTAAATAGAGAAAAACGGAAAATTATTTACGTTGTGGGCTAGGTTTAATTAAGCCTGTTCGTGGACGATAATGGTAATTGTAACCTACCGTCCACGCCCCCAGCACAACTTTAAGAAGAATTCAACAGTCAAACATGAAAATGGCGAAATCTTTAGTCTATAAAAGTTAGTAGATGTGGTCAATTTTGGAACCTTCAATATGTCACGTACGTGCCATTCCATTCAAGCGGCATTGATACCCAAGTAAACGAAAGCGCTTGCCTTAAGGAAAACAATAGGTGGAAAAAAATGGAATCTTAAAAGGGGTGTAGAGATTATACACAATCTATGTACCTTTAAACTGCTCAAAGTATTAACGAACAATCTACAGAGGATACCAGTTGCTTTATTGCTCAGTCGCACATATTGTTACACCAATAAAGAATTAGTTAAAATGTTGTCGTTATTATCATCAATTCCCCAATTACATGAAGACACGCTTAATCAGTGTCCTTTTGTTATCAACTGAAACAATCATAAGTGAAATATGTAACATGTGCAAATTAATGGTATAAAAACAGAATATACTTTATCAATAACTTACGACAGAAGTCCACTTTTTCAACCAAAACATATATCAGAGCTTAATAGCTTACCTTACGGAATGATTAAGATTGAAATTTACCAACTCGACAAGTTTTCTTTTCTACACGGGAGTTCATATCTGATGTGTACAGCAATGTGTACAGCGTTTGCTAAAATATGATATGTATCCCGAATTTATTTGGACGAAGTTAAATATAATTCCTGTTAGAATATAATAGTTTGAGGAACATTGAACAAACTCTTTGTACAATAGTATTAATCTTAGTGCAGTTCAAAATAGCATTGTATCTATAAAATGAAAAGTATAAACCTATCATTACAAGTCTTAAATATTGTTAAGTATTGGAGTAAATTTTATTAAAATACTATATATTCTTGAGCTTTAAGAATATTCATTTTACAATTCTACGTCAATAAAGTATTCGTTAAAATAATCATCAAGTATCTAATAATATGAAAGAATTCATATGCATGACTAAAATATAGTGACATCGAATTTAATAAATGATTAAACACAAATACAAAAAACATGTTTTAAATAAACATATTTATGCACGCTGAACATGCAATATTTATGTTTGCAAGTACCCATAGCGACCACATAAGTTAATTTATTTTACCAGCTTGTAATTAATTTTGTATATTTATTGTAAATTGGGTACGCACCTGTACCAATATACGATAAACATTTAAATGCTTATGGTATGTATAAACAATTCCTAAAAAATCACCAGGTGCCCTATTAGTTTATGACGCACATACATAACTCCTGACAAAAGACTCTTGACAGCATGCAATCAACGATCCTATCCGTAAGGTGTGAACGAATCCTTGATTAAATTTTACTAGTAACTTTGCTATGGTAAATAAAACGATTTCGTCTGCTTTTGTCAACTGTTAACAATTTTTCTATACTTTTTCAAGACAATATGTTGGACCAGATATTTTCAAATACATTTCGTTATTTTGTCTTTCGAAGAACTTTTAAAAAGGTCATAAACATTTATATATATCTTTAGTAGTGTTTCAGATTAACAACAACAGAAAATATTTAAATAAACAACAACAACAACAACAACAACAACAAAAGCATGTTTCATAATAATTGAAAGGTCATATCGAATTAGCAAAAACAACATTATCTATTTTGCCGTTTTGGACGTTCTTTGGGAATCTTTCACCATCCCGCTACATTTTGGAATGACGCTTTTACAGTATTTGAGTTGATATCGGCACAGTCGATATTATTTTTCTCAAATTAAAAGAAAACATTTAAATGTGTTATAAATTAATCATTTTATATAGTACATTTACAGTTACGCAAATATTACAATCGAGGCAAGTTAGACATGATATATTACAATCGAATACGATAAAAAGTCACATTATCAACATAATGATCTTTTTTGAAATTTTGCCTGTATCATACGATATTTATCTCATTACTCACTGTCTAGATGTTTTCAACAGAGACAATGATACGTGAAATATGTGAAATTTGCAATTATCATATCTAGTAAAGCAGATAAATCAATAATAGACTCAAACATTGTATAAATTGTATAAACTAATTAACATAAAGTTCTGTATTAATTTGCTTATTTATTGTGCTTGCTTTTTTGTTAAGTTTTATATCAATTATTTTTCATAATTTGAAAAAAAAGATGTGAGGTACAGGCACATGGTCCTATATAACATATCTATACATACATAAACATAACAAATGATAAATTTGTTATAGAACACAATATAATTATTTTTCATAATTTATTTGATCCTGCTAAATACCTAAGAACACAATCAACCTTTTTATAAGAATATAATTAGCATGATATGTTTCTATTGTTGTAATAATGTTTAAAATACTAATAAAAACTGTGCTCACTGTAGACCAATTGAAAAGAATTACCTTATTTACTATCAAAATGCCTGGTCTTGATATTTACAACTTTTATCCGTTTATTACTTATAAAGAAACTATCATAATATGTCATTACTAGAAAGCGACCGTGGTCGCTTGGGTAAAATCAGTTGTCGCCAGCAAGACTAGGTTCTAATAAATGATTTAAAAATCGTAAACAAGACAGTTGATTAAATAAAGAACATTCCAATGTTTAGTGATTCAAAATTATTTTAGCATTTAAAGTATTTAAAACAAACTCACATATATGATCACAAATGACAACAGAACAAAAGAAATAATTTCGATTTGAACTAAATATTATAAATATTACACATATAAAACAAAATATTTTCTCGAAGTGATGTATAAATAAAGATTATATAAACATTCCAATGTTTAGTAATAAATTAATTTTAGCATTTACATTAATTAAAATAAACTCACATGTATGGTTGCAAATGACAACAGAACAAAAATAATAATTTCCTTTTTTTAAACTAATATTACAAATTTAAAACAATATCTTTTCTCGAAGTGATGTGTAATTTTCGTTTCAAAGTATACTTTGATTTCGTATCGTAAATAAAAGTTTTGCGATTTGCTACAATGAGTAAAAAAGGAAATCTGTTTCGTGTCACTAAATACAAATATATCTGGATATATTGTCTTCTTCATTTTTGTTAAGAAAACAAATTTATTCTTGAATGTTTCCTTTCTTCATATGTTTTTTGGCATGTAAGAATCAGTCTTCTGAATGTAAAAGTATAATAAAAAATACCAAAAACCAGTGTCAAGATAAAATTTGACATACAATTTGATGAAGTTTAAAAGCAAGGCATATGATTTTTAACTCTATAAACAATATTTCACAAAGATTTAAAATTATTATGATACAGGAATTCTACTGAAAAGCATATAAGTGCTATATATAATCCTTAAAATTAGTTCCATTATATTTTAATATTTCCATTTTATAAGACTTCAGAAAATACTTCAATCAAGCTTTCTAAGCTATTTCATTTTTTTTGCAATGGATCGCGTTATCAGCAGGCATTTGAGACCAAATTAAAAAAAAAATTAATTTGGAAAATTTATCAACAATTTCTTGTCATCTTAATACGCTTATATGTCTTCTCTTTTAACAAATTATCCAGTCAACAAAATATAGGACGATCTCTATGTATCAAAGTAGACATAAAAAAGTAAAGTTATCATGTTTTTTTCTCAACATTTTCTTTGCTTTACAATTAATGGCTGTAGATGATTATTATCTCGATACATGTTCAAATGCTTGAGAACAAAATACCCTGCTTTTCTTAAATAACTAATTATTATGAAGTTAACTGTGATTTTTATTGTTTTTATTTGCTAGCAGTTGTGAACTGACTTATATCAACACCAGTACAACCTGTGAAATAAAAGTATATTCACAAGAAATATTGACAAATGTTATCAAATGTTTTGTGTTTATGTTGCTGCTGAAATTGTCTTCTAAAAGCATCATGCTGACAAACCGATTATCTCCTTTGATCTAATCAGATTTGTTGTGACAAGATGCAATTAGTATCAAACAATCGATTGGAAACAATATTGTTAGTTTACATTATCTCCAGGGGTTAATTATATAGAAATAGGTTCTTAGGTCGACTCAGACATGGTTTATACCGTTTACCCGAATTAAGAAATAAGATAAAAGCATTTTAGTTAAGAAATGAAATGTAACTGTAGACAACCGAGAAGAAACAAATTTAAAAATATGAGATACTGATATGACAGAAAATTATATAACAAGATTATTAAAATATTCGAATTGTTTGTAACCTTTTTGAAATTATTCTTTCTGCATCATTTCCAACAAAAATAAGAGACGCATGAAAAGTGTACCGTATTAAGAGAAAAAGAAAATACGCTTACGTCTATTGATAATCATTTCATTCGGTTAGATTGATATGAGCTGAAAGTTGCACTACCTTGACATCGTATGTTCTGGATGAAATTACTTGTTTGGTAAATTCTTAAATATTGACAAGTAAGTTAGTGTAACAAACAGGCACGTGAGTAGAACCATCGACGTTCCGTAAGCTAGCTATATAGCTTTTTGACATGAAAAACTGTAAAGTCCCTAGAGCAATTAACATCTGCTGATATCTAAAAAGTATGTTTGATAGATAAATTAAAAAAATGCTTTGATATAATTGTGTGACAGAGTAATTAGTTTCGAAATAATTCAGTCAAATTTTCTGCTTACACCTTTCTGTGTGCTATGGCTATCATATTTTCAATTGTAATTGACTCTGGGTCTGGTATAAATTCTAGATAACGTATTGTCTTATTTCAGTGTCTGTGGGCTATGAATGTAAAAGTAGTTACTAAATTTTACAAACAAATTATTTAAGTATGACTTACGCCTATAAAAAAAAAAAAAAAAAAACAACAACAAAAAAAAACCCCCGAAATGCTAGCGTTATAGAGTATTTTGCAACATTGCATATCAAGTTTTTACAGAAAGCAAGCTTCTTTACTCAGAGTCTAGACATTTACCACAGAAACAATCATACGTGAAATATATAAAATGCGCAATTTTCAAGTACGAAAATAGTGGATATAACATCGACCAGACAATAGTCCATATTTTAAATGAAAATACAGCAGCATTTGTAATTTTTGTATAGTCGGGTTTAATGTCGCACCATGAGCCATGTAGGGCATTTTTTTATAAAAAAATTATATAATAATTATTGTACACTCTTCATTTACATAAGAAATGCAGCCACCAAAAATGAGTTTGAATAACTGGAGTCTATGCATCATTTACTTCCAGCAGGTGAGATGGTTTTGACGCCTTGTGTTGCTTTGAAGCTTGTAACACTCGGGGCTAGCCAAAATCACCTTTCCTGATGTGTCGATAACCAACCAAACAAACAATTTTAAATCGTGGCCTTAATTGTACGGTATAATAAGGTACAAAATTGTTTAATTTTCACAAACACACACACGCACACGAAAACGCACACACGCACACGTACGCACGCACACTTGACAGTAGTTACATAATTAATACATAAAACAAAATATACAAAGTCAGTCTCAATTGAACATATTTTTGCACGCACGTAATCGTACCACATCTGCAATTAATAACTTTTCTCAGATAAGTTTATCCTTAGTTTTATCAATACTGTATTGTTATACAGTACACACCTGAATTAAGTTTCCTGGGTATTTACGTACACTAGTTACGTATTGGTTTATGACGCACATATTTATTAATTCCGGACAACAACCTTCTCCCGGCATGCTAGCTGTAAATCAATTTTATATAATGTCTTTTTCATATAAAATATGAAATTATTACATTGATTTATGATATAAATGTGTTTGTCGTCTGCTTTGGTAAATTCATTTTCGTTTTAAAAATATTTTTCAACACATCTTTGTAACTTGCCAAGGAAATATTCTCAACCAAGCCTTTTATATAAATGTCGTTGAAGGTTGCCGTTCAAAACTGCTTTAATTTTTTTAACTTATAAGTTTATATAATATTTCATGAAACAAAGTATTCTTCAAATACACACAAATATGAAATATTTATTTGTCTAATGAAAATAATGAAGTATCATGCTTAATGTCATTTGTCTGCATGTTACTATCTATATCAATTAGTGCACTTAATATTCTATATTTCGTGAATCAATTTGGTTTATTAACACAGAAATAAAATAATAATGTGCATATAATAAATGTGTCATAAAACACATTTATGCTAACAGCCTTACAGTGTGTAAAATGTAAATTTTCTTATTTGAATCGAATTTCGTTCTCATTGATATGAGATGAAGCTGAGCTTAAGGTTTTTAGATTACTGAAGCTAAGCTTAAGGCCTTTAGATTATTATTCCAACACGGTAACAACTCGGTCATGCCGCCACATTTTTATCTTTATGCACTCTCAAGCAGAATGACAACTGACAAAACAGATTAGAATATAATAAAAAATAATTGCATATTTTATCAAGCCATACACATTTAGTTTGTTTATAAGCCTTTACTATTCGTTTTAACAATAGACTATTGTCTAAAGACGCCATAGTGATATATCTTACCTTGCGATAATATCCATACAAACGAACGATGAAGAGGGTATTGAAGAAGAAACCTGGGGTGAGTACCCAGAAGCACTCGTAAGAGTTACGATCATCGTTAAGCCTTGGTTAAGCTCTAGTTAGTTATTTACCTTCTCTATGCCGAAAATTCTAACGAAACTGTCGTTAAATAACGAATACTTCGGAGTAAACGTTAGACCTTCGTTGAAGGAAAAACAACGTGTGAAGCTCTTTCAACAAACTTTTTATGAGTATATATTATTTTTTATACCATATTTTCTTCCTATTTGCCTGATAATAAGTTCTTGATATGCACATGTCATTATTTTGCCCGCCCGGAGTGGGGCGGGCTGACCTAGGGGAATTTGACATGTTTGAAGTCTAAATCCCCACCCTAAAGACAACCATTTTTGTCTCAATCCCCACCATTGAGTCTGCTTGGTGCATCAAATGCCCCGGGGGTAGGGGAGAGGGTAAACATCTTAGAGATCAATCAATAAATAAAACTGTTATCAGAAAAACAATGAAAAAATATAAGTACAAAAAAAATATCATAATATAATATAATAAAAATATAAAAAAGTAGGTAAGAAAAAACACATGGAATCCAGTAACTAAAGGATATAAATAAGAAATCTCAAGCATAAAAATCAAATAAAAAATATGTGACAGCGTTCTTGATATCAAACACTTTGAACGTAGTATTCAAAATATTTATATATGATTAACGTTTTTCGGCGTAGCTGTATTAAAATGGATTTTGACCTAGATTTGTAACAAATGATATTGTTAGTTACAAAATCTTCAGCTAAAAGAGGGTGTTTTTCATTGGTGGAAAGACAGGCTGTTATGAAATTTAAGGACAAATTCGTAATCTTTAGTTTACTTGTCTCTAAGAATAAAGTTGTATTAAAAATATTTATACAATCGTAAACTAAATATCACAACGTTATGACCAAAACAAAGATATATCAAAATACAAAAATATACAGTACATGTGATTTCATGTACAATTTATTTTGTTGATAATATTAACAACAAACCCAACTTTTTGTTTTTCAGCCTTTACTTGAACATTCGATTACTACTCACTCGTACTTTATTTGCCGTAGCTTTTCTGTTTTCTATGAAAATGAACGATATTTTTGATCAACAAACAGATTCTCCTGAGCTGATATGAATTGCGAAAATTAATATATTTAAAATGCAACATTATCATAAAGAATCGCAAAACTTTAAGTATTATTTTTTATGCGTAATAATAACAAATTAATTTATTCCTAGTTATTCGGCGTTTGTTTACACCGGTAAGTAAATTTACCGAAATACACCCCAATTGACTACCTCAATCTGAAACTGTCTCACTTGATAATCAGTGTCATTGATGGGTTATACAAAATTGAGTTTAGTACTTATTATAAGATAAATAGATATAATTCTTTATATATGGAACAACATTTATATTTTACATTCCACATTTAAAGTACATTGTAAAATATAACCTGTGTAGGTGTACGACACGTAGCCATGCCAGTAGGCTTAACTAGTACCACCACCTCATACCCATCTACAACCCCCGCCCAAAAAATATTTATTTGAATAAAATCATTTAAAGCATAATAAATATTTAAAAAAACACAGATCTATCCGTAAAAATATACTATATTATAACACGTTTTTACATGTATGTTTTTTACGGATAACCAGTATAGTATACGCTCGATTTTTTTTCAATGATCTGTGATATTTTAACGATATTTATTATGTTTTAAATGGTTTTATTCATATATCTTCTTTTTGGATCGTAGTTGGATCTTGGTGAGGGACTAGTTACTGACCTGGCTAGCTCCGTACACTTGTCGGGCACTGATTGTCATAAGACATGGTTTTGGTGGTTGAAAGTAACTTGGGGTAAATTGAAACCACCAAAAATAGATTTACGTCGTCGTTTACAGCCTGCGAGAACAAAAAAAAGAAGAAAACATAGTAAGAATTATTAATGGTAGATTACACTTTTGATTTAAGTCTTCAATTATTCATTTTCATTGCCAGATAGATAAGAAGGCATTTTAAATAGTATAGTTCAGAGTTGATATGTTCCATTGATTGTTTATTACAGTTTGTATTCTTTTATGAATAAAAGATATAAACAACAAAAGATTTTGGTGTTATTATCATGACCTAATAATTGCAGCATTTTATGCACATAAGTGCTTTTACAAAATGAAGGTCAGATACATATAAGTTAATATTATTTAACAATAAAATTCAAGTTGTCAGCTGATTGTGGCCTTTGCAGTCTCTAAATTTGGTAGTGTGGTTGGTTATTATCTGGTATTGACTTTGAAATCAGTAGTCAAAAGTCACGGTGACAAAAAAGCTTCTAGCATCTATAATAACATGACTAATTTGTTGACATTATAGGAGCATACATGTTTCAGCTAAGTTTAGACAACTCTCATAGATTATACTAGTAACCACCAAATATATTTCACTTTAGACATTTATATTGTTATAAAGTATTAATATCATTAATTTTGACAATATTCTAAAGCTATGAGACATTTTGCACTGAATTTACGCCGATTATCTTTTTTAAAGATATTTCTTGTTTCTTATAAGAAACAGCTTGTTTTGGCATTTTCATCTAATTATAAAAGCATTATTGTCAATTACGCATTTGCAAATCACAAGCTCACAGATGATGTATTTAATTAAAACAGGATTAAATAGCATAAGAGAGTTGCAAACGATAAAGGAATGATTTTTTTGCTGGAAAGAAGTGGTATTTATACTCCGTTCAAAGGAACATATCAATAGATTTATAAAGCCAATAACGTTCTGATTAACCGACCGATTTAGTGCAGAAATTTTTATTTAGAAATAAAACCTTGAAAAAAATGTTGTTTTGCATAATTGTCACGTACTGGAATATATGGAATAGAAATACTTCTTTTTTAAAATATTGCTCAACATGTAATGATATGCTTGTCGCCAGCATGACCTGTATCTGTTTGTTTTATTAAATAGAGAAAAACGGAAAATTATTTACGTTGTGGGCTAGGTTTAATTAAGCCTGTTCGTGGACGATAATGGTAATTGTAACCTACCGTCCACGCCCCCAGCACAACTTTAAGAAGAATTCAACAGTCAAACATGAAAATGGCGAAATCTTTAGTCTATAAAAGTTAGTAGATGTGGTCAATTTTGGAACCTTCAATATGTCACGTACGTGCCATTCCATTCAAGCGGCATTGATACCCAAGTAAACGAAAGCGCTTGCCTTAAGGAAAACAATAGGTGGAAAAAAAATAAAATGGAATCTTAAAAGGGGTGTAGAGATTATACACAATCTATGTACCTTTAAACTGCTCAAAGTATTAACGAACAATCTACAGAGGATACCAGTTGCTTTATTGCTCAGTCGCACATATTGTTACACCAATAAAGAATTTGTTAAAATGTTGTCGTTATTATCATCAATTCCCCAATTACATGAAGACACGCTTAAATCATGTCCTTTTGTTATCCAACTGAAAACAATCATAAGTGAAATATGTAACATGTGCAAATTAATGGTAAAAAACAGCAATATACTTATGCAATAATCTTAACGACAGAAGTCCACTTTTTCAACCAAAACATATATCAGAGCTTAATAGCTTATTATGCGGAATGATAAAGATTGAAATTTACCAACTCGACAGGTTTTTTTTCTACACGGGAATTCATATCTGATTTGTACAGCAATGTGTACAGCGTTTGCTAAAATATGATATGTATCCCGAATTTATTTTGACGAAGTTTAAGAATATAATAGTTTGAGGAAAATTGAACAAACTCTTTGTAAAATAGTATTAATCTAAGTGCAGTTCAAAAAAGCATTGTATCTATAAAATGAAAAGTATAAACCTATCATTACAAGTTTTAAAAATTGTTAAGTATCGGAGTAAATTTTATTAAAATACTATAAATTCTTGAGTTTTAAGAATATTCATTTTACAATTCTACACCAATAAAGTATTCGTTAAAATAATTGCCGTTATCATCATCAAGTATATAATACAATGTAATATGAAAGAATTCATATGCATGACTAAAATATAGTGACATCGAATTTAATAAATGATTAAACACAAATACAAAAATTTGTTTTAAATAAATATATTTATGCACGCTGATTTTGCAATATTTATGTTTGCAAGTACCCATAGCGACCACATAAGTTAATTTATTTTACCAGCTTGTAATTAATTTTGTATATTTATTGAAAATTAGGTACGCACCTGTACCAAGTCGATATACATTTAAATGTTCATGATATGTATATTAACAATTCCTAAAAAACACCAGGTGCCCTATTAGTTTATGACGCACATGCATGTTTTAACTCCTAACAAAAGACTCCTGACAGCATACAATCAACAATCCTATCCGTAAGGTGTGAACGAATCCTTGATTAAATTTACTAGCAACTTTGCTATCATGGTAAATAAAAAGATGTCGTCTGCTTTTGTCAATTGTTAACCATTTTTCTATACTTTTTCAAGACAATATTTTGGACCAGATATTTTCAAATACATTTCGTTATTTTGTCTTTCGAAGAACTTTTTAAAAGGTCATAAACATTTATATATATCTTTAGTAGTGTTTCAGATTAACAACAGCAGAAAATATTTAAATAAACAACAACAACAATAACAAAAACATGTTTCATAATAATTGAAAGGTCATATCGAATTAGCAAGAACAACATTATCTATTTTGCCGTTTTGGACGTTCTTTGGGAATCTTTCACCATCCCGCTACATTTTGGAGTATTTGAGTTGATATCGGCACAGTCGATATTATTTTTCTCAAATTCAAAATGTAAACTTTTGAGTGCTTTAATCGTGATGCTTCAGTTTGAGTTGAAAAAGAAAAATTCAAATAAATAAAACTTACTTTTTAGATTTTTTTTAAAGAAATCATTAATTGCAAATAAATATTGTATAAAATTAAATGATTGATTACTTCTCAACAGTCTGCGCCTAATAACCACTATTAAAATCTTGTGACGACGTTATTAACTATTTTGTTCAGTTTGCGGCGGAGTAGTCTTTAAGGTTAATGTTTATGCTCAATTATTTTACTTAAATGTTGATTTGTTGAGTATTAAATGTTTATTCATGAATCATTTAATCGGGATATTCTTTAAATTGTTAGTGGCCAGGCATTATGGCAATAACACTTTTTGCCAGATACTTGACACAATTAATGTTCAGCTTTCCCTATGGCATTGGCTTATGAGTACCCGTCCTGACAAATAAAAAAATATAAGTACTAATACGGACGGTATGGTATTTCCTTGTCGTAACGCCTGCCATTAACTTCTTTTATAAACACATACATTTGTCTGCACAGCTGAGGTCTTACACCATTCTTTCGCAGCCATTTCACACTTGCGTATATCCTCGCTTGTTATTTATTGTATTACAAATGTGCATCCCTTCCATTACAGATCACTTCACTTTAATGCGATACTACGCGCATTTGAATTTGTTAAGCACACATTCATTTACAACTATTGTAATTTAAGTGTTGATTAATATCGGATTCCTCAATTAATTTTACATGACAGTAGTATGCCTAAATGATAGCCTTTGATACGTGTGCTAATGAATTATTCTGATACCGCGAATATATTTTTTAATCTTTTTCAATTATGTAAAAGTAAAACAAATCAAACTTAACATGTGGAAGCGAATACAGAACTTTTGGTTAGTTAGTTTATACAATGGCTGAGTCCATTATTGATTTCTTATCTGCTATACTAGATAAGATAATTGCAAATTTCACATATTTCACGTATCATTGTCTCTGTTGAAAACATCTAGACCGTTAGTAATGAAATAATTATCGTATGATACAGGCAAAATTTTGAAAAAGGAATCATAATGTTGATAACGTAACTTTCTTGTATTCAATTGTAATATATCATGTCTAACTTGCCTCCATCTTAACATTTGCGTAGCTGTTATTGAACTATATGAAATGATTAATTTGTAAAAATTGTTTACTGATGTATTGCAGAGAAATAGGCAAAGTGATTTGCTATTATTATTATTTAATACTTTCAATGGTACATGTATGTAGTCATATTAATTGTTTCCATTTTAAAGTCACATTCAGAATTTGTTTTATATTAATTTAAGCCTGGCTTTACGATATAAAGGCTCGATAAAATAACCTCATGGCATACAATCAGACAGGTATTCACTCAATTATCTATATACGGAGATAAGAAGACGTTGTTTTCTATTTGACGAAAGTGGATGTTTTGTAACAAAGCATGAAATTGAAACTGGCAACCAAAGTGTTAAGCTGATGTATTTCAAAGTTTTATTTATATGTTCTTGTTTTTCTATTGAGAATTCGCACAGTAAGTGCTGTCATTGCGCTTCCTATTTAAATTCATATAAGAATTTGATCCTTTGCAGTCGAAATCATGTTGCAATATTTGTATCTTGCGATGTTCTGATCATAAGAATTATACATTGATGTTGTTAAGTGTAAGATACAAGCACATTGTCATATACAGCATATTTATACATAATAATTGATAAATTGTTATAGACAATATGGTTATTTTTTATCATATTAATGAGCATGCTAAATCATTTAGAACACAATCGTTTTTTTTTTAAATAATATGATATATTTCTATTGTGTGTAAACATATCAAAAATACACAAGAAAATGTGTCCGTTCTAGACCATTCCGTTTAATTATCATATACTGAAAAGAAATTGGCCTTATTTACTGTCATAATATCTGGTACAAAAATTGAACGCTAACATATTTCTATCTTTTATCTTCTTTAATTTGATTGCAATGACAACACAACCAAAAGAACAACTACTTTGACATTATAGTCAATATTACAAACATAAACAAAAACCAGTGAATCAAAATTCCATCTTGTAATTTTAAGTGAATCATTATACTCGTAAAACATCAAATACGTAATATGTTATTTAGACATTTATTGTTATTATATTAGATTGAAAACCATATGTTATTGTAATAGAGTAGATGCGCACAGAAATGTCAATCATTGACGAGAATAACATCGTTTTTCCACAACATGCCATCTGCAATTTATGTTTTCATACATCAGTCCCGCATCGCCTGCCGGTATAATAGCTTCTATATTTGGTAACTTGATACAGAAGAAGTGATAGGTGAAATAGGAGCGCCAATCTAGATTGCAAATATTTGTTTCTTCGCTTGTAAGTAATTGACATATGTGCAGCATTATTTTATTTTGATGAAATTTGTTCTTTTATTTTTAAACGATATAAAATGAGTGAATGCAATTGATGATATTTTTAATTATGAACAATTTTTTAATTTTATGAAAGGATGCTTTACTTACTATTTTGGTAGCTTGTTGAATGAGAGTGACCCTGCCTATGTGGCGTCTTCTTTCATAAGTATGCTTGAACACATTGTACCATTATGTGTCACGGTCATTACATGAATGTGCTAAATGCGTGGATAAAACAGTTGTATTTACTTTTATTTTAGTTGAATAGTAATTAATTTTTCATCAAAGTATCCAACATTTGTTTTTTTCATATGCATATTGTAAAGTATGAGACATGTGCAGGCTAAATAAATTGCTTTAGAATCTTCAAAATTTTATTTATTTTCAACTTAAATCAACCGAGATTACATTTTATTAACCAGTTCATGCGAAACCCTCAACTACATGACTTTTATTCTTAAGCATTAAACAAGATTACATCTCCAAAATACATAAATGATAAGTAATTTTATTATCAATAGTTTACTTTGCATTAGATTTGAACAGTGTCTGTTAGTTTCAATATGCAGAACAATATGTAAACGCTAAACCACTTCAGAAGCGTGTTTCAGCGTTATTATATCCACATTCATAAAGAATTAAAAAATTATTCAAAATGGAAGTTTTGTATGAATTGACTGGCATCTGATTTTTTTTCAATTGTTAAAAAATACAATCAGTTAAGGGTCGCATGTATTGGAAAAAATGATGGTCTCATAGCCACAGCTGTTTCAACAATCAGAAAACAATTGGTTAGACAGAAATATGTATAAAATGTATGAAGAATCATAGAAACTAGATTCGTTTCCTTGCATTTTATATCTTTTGCAAAAATGTATGTTACATTACAAATTCAGATTGAATTTCACTCTTTATATCTAAAAGGAGCAAATCGTCTAATACCTCTTCTCATGGGTTTAGATTTACTAAGTATGTAACCTCTCTTCCTCATAATTTTAGAAAAATATATCACAATAGAATGTCCAAAACGGCAAAATTTAAAGAGTCTTGGTTTTACAAGTCGTCTCCGTGCTTTTTGTGTTTTCATATTTGTTATTACTAATTTGCTATTTGAAAATGAATGTTTAGGAATTAACTAAATAGCAGTTATGTATCCATTAGTAAACTGATTATTTTGCACTATGCTATAAAACTATTCTTTCGTTAATTTGATCCTCTAGGATCTAGGATATTTAATTCGATAAAATGTAATTTAACACACCCTTTACTATGCACGTTTAACTATTATTAGTCATGCAACATACAAAGCACGCAAGGTAACTGGTATCGAGCAACTTGCAGTAATACCTGGTAATAAGTGAAAATATCTTTTACTTTCACGCAGTTCCAGTTAAGTATTTCATTTTGGTAAACCATCTAATGCATATACAACTGGCGATATAAAAAACAACCGGTCCGATAGTTTGGCAAGATTCATGGTAGCAGTGACAACTCCATCATTCTTTAAAATAGTAAAATGTTATCAAACAGTGCAATGCAGTTTTGTGTAAAATATATTTCCATCCTTTTGGGCATATACGATATTAACTCAGAAAATAAGACAATAAGGCAGCCAATTGTTACTCAGCTGTTAAAAATAAACAATTAGATGAATTGGATAAAAAAAAATCGAATTGGAAAGCATCCCAAAAAGCACTGATCATTGATAAAACGGACAAGAAACCATTAACGCGAAAGGATGGCGTACCTTAACTAAGACTTTGAAATACATAAAAAATTATCATTTATTGTTTTATAAAAATTTACAATTATTATTTTTAATGACAACTCAGGTTGTTAAGCAGTTTTGATAATTAGTTTTGTTCAGCCATGTAGGGGAACATTTAAAGCTACTAATTGGCTATTCTGTTTGTTTGAACTAGGTTTTAATCAGTCTGACTGGGTTTGTGGCCGCATGGAGAATTTTACCAGAAACTATTTTAATAGCTATTATCAAAAACAGGAACGATCATATATTGTCGTAAAATACACGAGAATGTGTCGCCGTGTTTTAAATTGAAGCATATGGTTTTCCCCGCAATACGTTAAGGCGTCGCCATAGCTTTGTAATTACAAATAATAAAAACACGGTAACTGATGTCATTACTATGGTTGTGGCATGCTATTGTGGAGACAAACATCTAAATGATTATTTTGCTCCACATTAATGTGGCCGGGCGAAATAACACAAAACGTAATTATTACTTTCGACAATGAGTTTTGAAACTACGTAGGAAGCATTCACTGAATTATCACATTAAGATAACTGAGCACTGCATGCAGTCAGCAACATGCCAAACATAGTTTAAATACAACAAATTTAAAAAAAAGCTTTTGAGAAATAAAAATACACGCATTTCTGAGGCATAATGGGCTCTTGATTAATTTCTTTCAAAATAACAGTTTTATATTCTTTGTTATATCTGTATAAAATAATTCCTAAAAGTCAGTTAACGATAATATATATATTAAAGTACAGTTATGGCAATTAATTTAGGAAACGACTTTATAGTAAAAATGCTCACAACAATGCATTAAAATTAGTGATGTCGCTTGAAATTGTTTAATCTTAAATCAATAACGTTTTTATCAATTCTTTTTATTTCAGATGTCGACATCGGATTTAATAACATGTATTGTTTTCATGGTTATACAGTTTTACCCTTACATTTCTTTCAAATGTATATGCTTTACCACCTTCGACCCAATTAAAGTATGGAGACTAATTATTAATAAATTCAGAAATGAACATTATGTAGGTAAAAAAAAAGAGAAACATATAAAAATATTGGAACATGGCTGGTAAATGCAACATGGTATACCCCTACGGAACTTTCCTATATTTTGAACCATAAGTTTTGGAAGCAAAGCTTTGTCGAAAATTTAAATTACCAAAATTTTTTAAATCGATAATCCCCAATTGAGACTCAACAGAATACTTTTTAAAATGACAATCTTAATTGATCTATCTGCAAATACTTAAATAAAAAACACAATACTTTAAATTACAATTCCAACCGTTCCAGAGCCCCACTCAGTTTTACCGGTAATAATCAAGTTCAATAAAAAATTTTCACATTTCATTGACTGAGAGTTTAATATTTGCATAAAAGTGTTATCATTTTAGTGTCCTTAATATATGTTAAAACAAAATTTCTATTCCTTTAAATAACTGTCCGAGCAAGTTTCTACACTAGTAATTAAGTGTTGATAAATAATTCAATAAATCGACTAGTTGTATCTAAGTTGTCACGAAGAGCAAATTACTAAGGTTACATTTGTTCAATGTAAGGAAAAGGCTGACCACTTTAAGCTCACGCAATATTTACTTTGAAACAAAGAGATGTATATAAGGTCTCCAAAGTCTCCTTCAGAAAACGCCTTTACAAAACGAATGTGGGCACAAATGCTTGTTATAATTATCTTTGCATGAAACAGTGTTAAAAGGACCTTTTTTATTTGAACACCGCACTTTGTAATTGTTATTAATTGTTTCCAATGTCCGACTATATTCGGATGTTAGAAGCCAACTCTAATAGATTTCGTACGAAAAGGACAATCAAAATTTGATGTTATTGACGGGGAACAAATTGAAT
Source organism: Ruditapes philippinarum (assembly GCF_026571515.1). Taxonomy (NCBI): domain Eukaryota; kingdom Metazoa; phylum Mollusca; class Bivalvia; order Venerida; family Veneridae; genus Ruditapes; species Ruditapes philippinarum. The sequence continues at coordinate 60,148 of NW_026860808.1, read as the reverse complement.
AATTTTGTTATATTTATTCATCATATTTCTCCGGCTATTCAATTAGTAAAATTGAAAGGTTACGACTTACTTAATGGTACGCACTTGTCTCGGTGAAATGAAGAACATTGTATTTCTCAAGAAATATCAAAGCTATAACAAATGTTTTCTGAAAGTAAAAATGATATAAAATATAAAAGAGAGAAATTATATGTCATAAAGCAAAACACAGTCAAGTCAGATAAAGGCAAATAAAGAAAATAGTTTGTCTCTGTCCACATGTCTCTTATTTTCAAATTTCAGAAATGAAACTGTAATGCATTAACATTTGTTATCAGTAACATGCCATCCTATGTTTGTTACTTAATACATCAGACAGGTATAAAACAGTCTCCTTGTTATTTAGCTTCATGGCTACTTTCTTCTTATTATTTATGCTCCACCAACGAAATAACACTTTATTTGTCTTGATAATGTACATGCTGTATTTAATAAAAATAAGATATTTTAAGATAGTTTAACAGGAAAATGTTTTCGCACGTAATTTTAAAAGCATTTCGGTCTAATAAAAAACAATAACCCTGAAACGAAGATAAATAGGTGCATGTTTTTCAAGGATTGCTTTAATTACAATGATGAGTTCTAATAATAATTCCTGCTTTCTTATACATTTATAAAGCGGATCATCACATTCAGAACACTATATAATGTCACAAAGTCATTAAAATTGATTATTCTGTAAACTAAATTTGTTGCACTGACGGCATGTTTTCATTTACACAATTTTCAAACAGGTTTGATGTATCACTATATCAAAGTGAATAATAAGCAAATAATTCCATATTCCTGTATAAGGAAATTACAATACAATACAATACTATATTTCTTTATTTAGTCAAGATTACATATAATGTAACAACAGACAATTTACAAATAATATCGAATAAAATTAAGTCAAATATTTATTTCTGCATACTGCATGTTCAATTGCTTTAAAAGTTTAATGATACATAACAAGTAAAACAATTTATTTGGTCAATTTAAATTTGATTTTTTTTTTTTTTTCAATCATAAAACAATCCCCCATAGGTGTTTTTTTTTGGTTGTAGATTTGCAAACAAAACAGGACCAATGGATATAAGTAAGGTTAATTTAAAACACTTGAAATGTGTCAAAAATTCCATCAACATTGATCACAAATTGTTTCTTCATTAACAGCCAAACATCGGCATAATTGATGGAGGCACATAACATATTCATGAATAATTGTCGTTATATCTAAATCATACACTTGGTATGGTACAAATACAGGGGATTTTTGACTGTCTGGGGTTATATAATGAGGATTAAAAGTTTTTTCCGCATATAATGTTAACCCCCGCTTCAAGCGTTGACCTTTTGGCGTGTTTTAGAGATTCCGTTAATCCCAAACTTTTAAAGAACATTTCAGAACACTCATTTGAAATTAGAACGTTCATGTAAATATATATTTAATCTTTATGTGAATATGTATTTGATCAAATGTTTTATCGAAAGGATTGGTTTCTATAACAAACTGAAGGGGCTAAAATCATGGAATATCGATATTGATTGATCACATTTGGGGAAATTTCAAAAGAACAAAAAAGAAAATTTTTTTTTTATTTCTTTAAACTTGCATTTTAAAAAATATTATCAAATATTTGTAATTTTTTTTTTTAAAATTGAATTTATTGGAAATTAAATTTTATTAAAAAAACCAAAGAAAAAAAATGAAAAAATTTTTTTTTGAAATTTTTTTTAAACTTCATTGAACAATATAAAATTAAAACAAATATTGTAAAGTTTTATATCTATAAATAGATATCACAATATTTCTTTAAAGCAAATATGTCAAATTCATTTAGAACATTTCTTGCAAGGGTTTAATTTTATAGATAAAGATGATAGTATTCTTCTAAAATGATGCAAATAATTATTATCAGAAACTGTCATACAAATTGAAGACGATAAACATGTTCTTTTTTTCTTTTTTATATATTAACAAGTATTAAGTAGAGTGTACATCATTTTGGAATAAGATTAAGCAAAACCAAGTCACTTTTATCATGAATTGTAAAATTTTGGTCTATATAATGCAATTTCCTCTATCATTTCTGTCGGGCTAAGTATGGAAATGATCAACAATGATATATTTAATCCTTATTTTACATATGCTCTAGTACTTGTCGTGTTGAAGAGCCCATTCTTAAATGTCAAAGAATCTCTTTTGAAATAAAGATATATTTTCTGAACACCTACGAATAAACTGTCTAGCTTCTGTACAAATGTCTTTTGTTTAGATCTTGGACACTAATTATTTCCTTGTGACAGGAAAATGCGTTACAAAAGGTCTTATTATTGACCGTAATGTACTATTTGTTTTCCAGTACTCACAAGAATTCATTCTGTAGCAGAAAACGCAAACTAATTAATCAAAGTGCTTGACTGGAACGGCAAACATAATTGAATATATTGACGGAAAACAAACTGAATTAATTGTATTGCACTTCTTTAATTACGCTAATGCTGCTCTTCATTTCCAGTTCAATGTCAGGGTATTTTTCCGTTTAACCTTGTTTAGTATAAACATAACGAGGAAGACCTCAGATGCCCCTCCGTGTTTTATTCCATGAGTAAATCCACTGACGTTCCGTAAATTAGCTGGACTTCCTCACATTACTGAACCTAAAGTCCATGGCGAGATTAGAACCCACAAAGGTGGGGGAAAGTGATTTAAAGTCAAGAACACTTACCACTCAGCGATAGAAGCCATCTATATACTTAGAAAAAAAATGAGTAAATAACTTAAGACTGGACTGTTTAAACGGCAGTTTTAATTTAAAAAAACTGTCGTTTGTAACACCTTATTTCTAGCGTTTTCTAAACATATTCTAACGTCTTCATTTTTAGTTATAAAATTACATTACAGATAACCATTTAATGAACAGTAATATCTTTACGCATACACATCTAACCATGCAATCATACAAATGTGTCATTTACTGGTTTAGAGCTGAATCACGTTGCTTAATTTTGTTTTTATTTAAAATGTTAATTCTAGCCTAGGAAATTTGAAATCATAAGAAAAAAATAAGTGTTAGTTTTTTATCTTCAGTCTCATATCTCATTCTGTTTTGTAAGATTAGTTAAAGTACTTGGCCCGAAATATTGTCCCTAAATGAGAAATAATATTCATAGCCTGGTAGGACTTACATGTATTTTCACATAAACCTTAAATCACTATGCGAAATTAATTGCCAAGACCAAAAGCAGGTTGTTTTTATGTAGAAATAAAGGTACACTGTTGTCTTAACCATGTGAAAATAGCAATATCTTTAGTTTAAACATATTTATTTCCCGAATATTTACATGATATACATAATACAATACAATCAGAATACAAATATATAATATATTCAAAGAAAAGGATGAGAACGAAAGACTAAGTCTTATAAAAGTATTCTCCTTTTAGTGTAACTTTATAATGAGTCGATTTTATAATATTTTGTACAATTATCAAAAAAGTGGAATGTAAATATTTGTGACGAAGTAAACGTTATATTTATAAGTCATCATCGGGATAAGAATTAGAAATTATCATAACGAAAAAAGAAGAAAGGAAAACAAATAATACAATAGGAAGAAAAAAGAAAGAAAGAGAAAAGAAAGATTGCTTCACTGTTTCACTTTAAGTTCAGAGAAATCGCTTTGATTCTGAGATAAAAGTATGAACATGTTTAAAAATATTGGCATTATCAGTATCTGAGATGTCCGGGTTGCCAAGAAGTAGGGTGTTGAGGGTAATATCGAAATTATTTAGATTTCCCAATAATTTTTCTCTACATGTACGAAAGCGAATGCATTCAAAGAAGTAATGAAAGTTAGTTTCCATTTGACCACACTCACATAATGGCGATGGTGATATATTTTTAAGAAACAAATGATAATTTAGGGAGCTACATTTTGTGCGTAACCTGGTGTGAAGAATTTGAAGTTTTAAATTATTTATCATTTAATGATTAACGTGTCGTTGCCCTGTCCTTTTTATGTTTGGGGTCCGCCTGGGCTCCTTGCCATTGGTTCTTGTTGCTGGGTCATGGGGGGGGGGTTGCGTTCATTGAACGCCGCCTTTCCTTGTTGATCTTGTTTTTCATATTTTATGCTCACAACCGTGTTGTTTGTGCCGTGTGGCGGCTGTAAAAAGTCTCCCCGTACATGCAATCAATGTTGTTATATTTTCATCCTCAAGGGATTGTTCGGCGTTCAGTGTCGGTGTCCCCCTCCATGTCCAGCCTTCATAGACTAATGGTTTATATTTATTTCCACTTTATTATATTTTTATACCCCAAATTTTCTTTAATCTTACCCTTTTGCAGGTTCTGTGTACACTGTGGCACTAATACTCTAGTCTCGTTACTTTAATATTGGTGCCCCACTGGACACGGAATCATTTTATTACTACATAAAATTATGAATAACTTGAATAGAAACAATACACACTTTCTTTCACCTCTTCGGGTACATTCTACGTCTACTAATTCTTTACAGATTGGAAATCACAGTACACCTAGACGAACACCATCCGTCGTTCTTTCGCCTTTAAACTTTTCATCTGTTAATTCATTTTATATTCAACGATCCATTAACTCTAATATTTTCAATAATTCTTTACGCATTAGGCTTTCTCCTATAAAACATACCATTCTTAAGAAATATAATATCACACATACTAATTATCCTCATAGAGCTAGAGTGTATCCTTCTATTAATAAGTGTAATTCTAAGAGGTGCGGATGTTGTAACTTTTTATCGCACAGGTCTACAATAACCTCTAATGTAAATGGGAGAACTTTTAATATTATTTTGAATACAGATATTGACTGAAAGGCAACTCATTTTGTTTATGTTTTAACTTGAAACACCCCTGGGTGTGGCATACAGTATGTTGGTCAGACAGGACGTTCTCTTAAAATTCGATTCCGTGAACATTTTTATAAAATGAGAAATCGCACAAAATTTACAACTTTTCTATATCAACATTTTCGTAAAGATGGTCATTCATTTAAAAATGTTTCAATTCAACCAGTGGAACAAATATTTTACGATTCTGATGCTTCTGCTAGTTTTAAAGTTAAAGTTAGACACTTAGCAGAATTAAAATGGATCAAGAACTTACAAACGCCTTTCCCACTTGGCCTAAATGACAATATTTTTCAACAAGGTAACATCTCTAAAGATCCAAACATTGATATATTTTCTATTCTAAATATTCGTAAACGTAAATCCCGATCTCACGGAGTACGTAGAAATGGCAACATCAAACGTAAATCTAAAATTACCCTGTCTGTCACCGACTTAAATATTATCTTAAAAAACTCTGGTAAACATGCAATGTTATCACGTCTTACTTCCCTTTCATTATCATCTCTGAAAATCTTAGACGCGGAGGCAGATAATATAGTTATTCAAACAGATCCTTTATATACAGCAGCTTATCTTATTCAAAGTTATACTCAGCACGTCTTAATCAGCACGTCTTAAGACCTCATATCGACAACACTTCTGACCACAACAGGCATTTCCTAAAAGTAACCTTTCTTAATAAAGGTATCGATTTCATCGATTTACCAAGTATTTTTCGTGATAAACGTGTCACTAATTCAGTTCCTTTATACTTCAAAAACTCCGAGATACCAATTATTTGCTATAAATATAAGAAACCTGTTAGAAATATCATATTTAATTACTACAAAGTGGTTCTGACTTGGATATTCAGTCTAATACTCCAACTACTTGAGACTGCAATACTTCTAAATTCTGTAATTCAGATTTTGGCCATATAATCACTGGTAATTTTGATATAATTGCAGACAAAAGAATTCGTAACTTATTCTTGAAAGGACCTAAATACAGAATTCCTTCTGAGATTGATTTTAATGCTTGTCGTGGTCAGATTGCTGAATCTATAGAGGATTTTTCGGTCAAATGGTGTCGCCGTGAAAATGCGGATAGTAATGCTCTAGTTACATGGAAACGTAACATCTTTAAAATTATTGATTCACGTATTAATTTTTATCGTGGAAATGAACATCTTTTGCCACCTAAACCAAGACTTACTTTAAGACATCTGAAAAAAAGATATTCTAGCTTTTCATTCAAATTTGTTTTGGTGCCAGCGGACAAGGCGGCTAAATATTATAATTGTTTGACGAATCCATTACATTAACGTTTTGCATAAGGAACTAAATAGCACTAATGCGTATTCTAAAACCTCTGCCTCCGAAAAAGACATTGTAAACAATCATTTTACTAATATTTCTAATCTTAAAGTCCAAATTAATGAAAAAGAACTCAAACTTCCTATTATGTATTGGATTCCTAAATTACATAAAAAACCTTACAAAGCCAGATTTATTGCTAATTCTACATCTTGCACTACAAGTAAACTTTCTATTTTATTGACGTCTTGTTTGACTGCCATTAAAACACATGTAATTAGATATTGTGATAAAGTCTATGAAAACACAGGCAAACATCTCTTTTGGTCAATTAAAAATTCTGGTGAAATCTTGGATAAATTCAACTTAATAACTTTCAAGCTTCAACTGTCAGTACATACGATTTTTCTACACTTTATACAACTTTGCCACATAAATTAATCAATGATAAACTAATTTCCCTAATTCAGAAAACTTTTGCACGGGAAAAAGTTACCTTTCTAGCATGTAATTCTAACAAAGCTTTTTTTACTAACGGTATTGTTAAACATTATACTATGTGGACCTGTGACGAAGTTTGTAGAGCACTCTCTTTTCTTTTAGACAACATTTATGTCAGGTTTGGTAATACCCTATTTAAACAGATCATAGGAATTCCTATGGGCACTAATTGTGCACCCCTGGTCGCCGATTTGTTTTTGTACTGCTATGAAAGAGACTTTATGTTGAGTCTCTCTGAAGAGAAACAACAAGATGTTATAGTCGCATTTAATAATACTTCTAGATACCTTGATGATATTTTTAATTTAGATAATCCTTATTTTGATCAAATGGTGTCTGACATTTATCCGCATGAACTACAACTTAATAAAACGAACTCTTGAAATTTTAGTACATCATTTTTGGATCTTCATATTACTATCAACAACAATTCTATTCACACGAAAATTTATGATAAAAGAGATGACTTTGACTTTTGTATAGTTAATTATCCACATTTGGATGGAGACGTACCCCATGCAACATCCTACGGGGTTTATGTTTCTCAGTTAATTAGATTCGCTAGAGCTTGTAACAACGTAAAGGATTTCAACGAGCGGAATATTTTTATTATCAGCAAGCTTCTAAAACAGGGCTACCGATATCATAAATTACGGAAATATTTTACTAAATTTTACAATCGTAACTTTGATTTAATTTCTAAATTCAATAGTGATTTAAAAACTCTTCTGCGACAAGGGATTAGCCAGCCTGGTTTTTATGGCGATGTGGTTTACAAACTTCGTAAGATTTTGGGTCATGGTAATTTTTCTGCTGTTTTTACTAAAAATCATTAAACGTTTTATTAAAAGAGGTTATGACCCTATTATTTTAAGACATACTGCATGTTTAGTGTTCAACCCTTTTACAGTTGGACACTACGCTTTCCTCTTTTGATTGCATCTGACGGACCAAGTGGGAGACTCTATGATGGATAGTTCGTAAAGCCCTTTGGGACTGAATTGTCTTAATGTTCGTCTTCTGCCTTGCTTCGTCGGGCCCTTGTAGGTGATTTTCTTGTTGCTCTGTCTTCCTTTAGGACATTGAGTACTTTTGTTATGGTCATTGGGTTTACTTTTATATGTTTCTACATGATCATTTTAGTGTTTTACTTATTTAACCTTTTGTAACCATGACAACTGTTAGAATTTCACTTGGCGGGGATTCATTTTATTTACACTGTCTCGTTTATAGGAACATGGTGGGGCTAAGAGCGAGGTTTAGTGCACCATTAACCGGTTTAAACTCCCCAGCAGTCATTATTATGCTGCTGACCGTTCCAAGGCGGCGCCCCACTGTGTTCCTCAGATGTATGTCTATGTTGTTTTTATACGGTTTTGGTGACACTTTTGCTTGTGCCCCTTGTTGTTTTCTCGTCTACGGTAAGTATCTTCCCCATTGCCTCTAGTTTTTATTTCTTTGATTAACCCCCCCCCCCCTTCCCCCGGTCTCCTGTCCCCTTCCCCTTTGTGGGCCTATTATTATTTTCTTTGAATTCCTAATCAGTTACAAATTATTTATCATTTAATGATTAACGTGTCGTTGCCCTGTCCTTTTTATGTTTGGGGTCCGCCTGGGCTCCTTGCCATTGTTTCTTGTTGCTGGGTCATGGGGGGGGTTGCGGTCATTGAACGCCGCCTTTCCTTGTTGATCTTGTTTTTCATATTTCATATTCTATCACCAAAATAAAAGTATTTTGGTGTAGTTTTCTTATCACGTGATAGATAATTTTTAAACATTGAAAGGGTTGGTAGATTCCTTATGTTAAGGGGCAAGTTGTTCCATTCACGAATTGAAGATGGGAAAAAAGAACTAAAGTATAAAGATGTCCTTGTTGAAATACCAATAGTGTCGTTTGAATTTCTAAGGTTGTAACGAGTGTTTGTTTGATACGGTATTGGTTCTGACCAGTATTCTTGTGCAATGCCATGTTTGATTTTATAGAATAATGTTAATCTATGTTTATAACGTCTTTGTTCTAATGTTTCCCAATTTACTTCATTATTTAAGATTTCAATTGAAACTAGTCTTGTTGCACCAGACACTATTCTAGCACATTCATTTTGTATTTTATCTAAGAGGTCAAGTTCATACTGAAATGCGTTTCCCCATACCACATCCGCATATTCAAGGATTGGTCGGATAAACGATATATAAATAATTTCAAGAGATTTACGATCTAACATGAAGTTCAGTTTTCTCATTGTGTTCACCCGTTTCCATGCTTTTTCATTAATATATTCTATATGTGAATGCCACAGGCAATTGTGAGACAAAAATAATCCTAAGTGTTTATGATCTTTTACTTCAGGTATAGTTTGATTAAGCATTTGAAGTGGTTGGTGATATGAATTTTTTTTCTAGAGACAATAAGGGATTCTGATTTAGACGGATTGAAAGTGACAAGCCATTTTTCTGCCCATGCAGCTATTATTTCAATATCTGATTGTAATTGTTGTGCTGCAGTTTGTGGGTTTTCAATAACAAGATAGAGACTGGTATAATCAGCAAAAAGATTAACATTGGATTGAAGATCTTGGACTATGTCATTTATGTAGATGAGAAAAAGTAAAGGACCAAGGATCGAACCTTGTGGAACACCAGCTGAGAGAACACCCCAAGAAGATTTGGCAATATCTTTGACCCGCGTCATGCCAATAACAATTTTCTGTTAATACAGCTTTAGCTCCATTCCCTTATTTAAAATCATTAATTAATTTGGTGCATTCTCTAGAACAAATAAACTGTCTTTAAAGACGTTTTCGGTAGTTTTCTGTGCGCATCGTTATGCGCTTCCAAGAAAGATAATCACGGATAATTACTCTTCAAATGAAGGTCAAGTTGAATAGTATTCGGATAAGTGTTTAAATTTCGGCTATAAGCAAATAATGAGTAAATAATACAGAATAGATATTTCTAAATGTTCAAAAGGAGATCGGTTCAAAAGAATAAGAGGTCGTTTAGACAACATCACATAAAGGATTTCTCCAAGCATTAGTACGACAGCATTGATGATAATTCTGCGCGCGTTACCCCACCCACTTGTGGTATAGTGACGAAAGTGCGTGACAGCGTCGCGACTTGATTACTGGCAGACATCTGGGCAAAGAAGTTTAAAATGATATATTTTAAAAGTGTTGAATAAAAAAACAAAATTAATATCTAAGAAATGTTCCGAATTTCATTATTTTCTTTGTAAATTTATGAATACTTGCTTACTGTTCGGGTATGTTAGTCGAGTGAAAAAAATAATATGGCCCTAGATATGTTTTAAAAAGATATTCAGTATCATTTACTTAATATAACATCAAAAGAAAAAGAAATTTTTATTACATGTTTTTGTTGTATATTTGACAATACATTTAGTATAACACTGATATTTCTTAAGAAAACGTGGTAATTTTGACAGTTGGCATATGCGGTAACCATGGAAACAGTCCGTTTACAAAAAAACAAACACGTCAACATATATATTTTATTTCTATTTTTGAATCCACCATCAAATGATACTTGATATATCAACAATGTAGAAAATTCTATGAAAGAAATTTCTTGATAGCTTTAATTTTTTACAGAATTCATGTTTATTTTTCTCATTTTTTGTTTAGTTAAAAAGCATGAAAACTTATTTTTTAAAGAAATATGTTCCAATTATCGTTTGTTTTATACAGAACCCTAAGATAAAGCAAGCTTTGTATAAAATTATGTTTATTGTGAGTGTAACAAGCTATTTTATACATTATTATAACACAGTTTGGCTATTTTGACAATTTCGAGATATACGGTTACCATGGAAACTGCCATTTTTCAAAAAATCCAACACGCCAACATATATTTTTCTTTTTCTTTTTGAATTAGTCATTAAATTTTACACAACATATAAAAAAATTAGAAAATCCTATGAAACACTTTTTTCAATATCTCAAATTATTCTCAGAATTCATGTTTATTTTTCTCTTTTTTTGTTCGATTGAGGAACATGGAAACTCATTTTTTAAAGAAATATGTTCAGATTATCATTTGTTTCATACAGAATCATAAGATAAGATTATCTTTGCATAAAACAATGCTCGTTGTGTGTTTTAAGCTATCTTATACATTTTCTATTCGTTATAACACAGTTAGGCTATTTTGACAGTTTTTAGATATACGGTTACCATGGAAACTGCCATTTTACAAGAAATCCAACATGTCAACATATATTTTTCTTTTATTTTTAAATTCGTCATTAAATTTAACTCATCATACAAAAAATTTAGAAAATTCTATGAAAGGATTAATTTTTCATAAAACTGTAGAAAATGTCTTTAAATAATTATCTATCTTTTCATTGGCTAAAAAAGTTAAATTGTTTGTTTCGAGTTTTCGCTTATATTTGCATTTTCAACTCATAAAGCTTATTTAACATGCAGTGAACAAACCTCCGAAATGTGTGTGCAATCAGATTAATAGAATTCATGATGGCAGATATGCAATTTTTGGTTGTGTGCAATTAATCGTGCAATTAGTTTTTGTTGTATATAAACATATGCTATTTATATAATTGTTGATTTCAACAAACCATGCATTTTTCTCATTTGAGTATTTGTATTATTTCGTTTCATTAGTGTAAGTTTAGAACTGTAGATATTCTATGACAGTAATATTATTGACTGTACTGCTCATAACATTAAATGACAAAGTTATGGAAGTGGTTATATTAAAAAATTTAGTTTTTTTTCTCAACCACACTCGAAATTTGTTTCCTTTTTTTTCTCTTCAGTAGCTCGTATTTAGACACATATTGAAATCGAAGATTAGAATTTATTGCAACTAAAATAAGGTGTATATTTCAATAAGAGCATTATTAATATATTACATTATATCTTTAAACATTGCACAAACATTTTGCATATTAGAATTAAAGCTAGGCACATATTTATATCAATGTACGTAAAGCAAAGATATTACAATTGAATACTAGAAAGTTTCATTTATGTACATAATGATATTCCTCCTAATCATATTGTGCCTGTATCATAAGATATTTATTTCATTACTCACGGTCTAGATGTTCTCCACAGAGACAATGATACGTGAAATATGTGAAATTTGCAATTATCTTATCTAATATAGCAGATAAACTGCAGATAAGAAATCAATAATGGACTAAGCCACCGTATGAATTGTATAGATTAAATAACCTTGAGACGCCGGAACATTTAAATATAATTTTGAACATTTTTACACAATTCAAAAAATACCTTTCCATTAGATGAACAAACAAAATAAATTTCAAAACTTAAGTGCCGTTACGACCAATGGTCGTATCGCAATTACATTACTAATTTGACTTCAACTTTAATGTTGTAGTCATTTTCATAAATTAAACTTAATTTCGCAAAATCACTTCTTTTAGTGACTTGTCTCTGAATCTAACACACATACTATCTTGAAAGAATCCAATTATCATTTCTAAAGGAAACGAGAACAGATTAAAACTACAATAACTTTATTATTGTAGTAAATAAAGCGAGAGGGCAAGAAAAAGAACAAGAATATACTGATTCAAACAACGTTGAACTCGTAATGTGAACTGATACTTGTAAAACTTCATAAAACGTAAAGATTTATATAGACATTTATTGAAATAAAATATTTTAAACGATATGTTACGCATTATGGTGGTTGCGCACAAAAATGTCAGTCATGAAAGAGAATAACAGCGCTTCACCGAAACATGCCATCTGCAATTTATTATTTCATACATCAGTACCACTGCGCCTGTCCGTATTGCTTCTATATACAGATTTGATTGATAAAAAAGAGCGGCAAATCTAGTTTGCAAATATTGCTTTATTCGCTTTGTATTTGATATAGTATTTTCAATTTAAAAACAAAAACAACACAATGTTACCAAATTTATGAAATATGTTTATTTTTTCAATTATATCACATGGATGAATGCAATATAATATTTTGAATTATCCGTGAATTTTAGGCAATCATAACGTATTGTTTCTGTCATGAAATGATTTTACCAGATGTTATTATATACATATAATTGGGTATATTCGATTTCTTGTGACAGTAATAGTAACAGTTAAGTTATCGGTAAAATAAAACCAGTGAAAAGTTGTGACTACGATACCCAAAATAAACGTGGGCTGGCCACCTTGATAATTTTCTTTCATAAGTAAGAGATATGCGTGTATTAGAAACATGTTCGACTCATAGCAGCAGCTGTTTGAACAGAAAACAAATCAGAGAACAGTTGGTTAAATACGTAGATATACACGCTTAAGGTAAAATAGAAGAATTCTGCTTTCTCGCATTCGGAAACATCAAGATAAATATAACTGTCATATGTCTTTATATCATAACCATTCCTTCCAAAAAAAATAGAGAAAAATCCCTGAAAAAACGTGAAAATTTGAATTTATAAACATGCGCAAATGCATTCATATGAGGGTTATCATAGAACCCTTTTGTGTGACACTTTCGTGCCATTCGAGGTAAAGCGGCGTATGATTCCCAAATTAAAGAAAGCTTGTACCTTAAACGGCAAAAAATAGGCCGAACTAAATATTACGGGATTAGAGTATATAATGCCTACATATCACCTTTACAAAGCCGTCGCTACAAAGACACAAGTATACGCTTTATTTTCTAAGACATAGCATTTTGTAATTTAGACATATTTCTTAGATAGAAAATATCATACATATCAGTGATAATGCTTACAATAGTTTTACCTTTAGATTTCATTCACACTAATATCCATTCTTTCATTTTACAATCTCCAAAATTATTTGCTATATCACCTCGAACAATTTAAGCAAAACAGAACATTATCTAGTCAAAAAAGAGAACAAGAATACATTTACTATATTGCATGCACTTCTGGAATGCAACATTTATTACCTTACGGTATACCCGTAACATGTATAATCAGAGGGTTTCTTATCTGTTGGACATACTGTTTTGAAGCAAGGTATCAAAGTATATTTATACATAACCCAAATTTTGTATGATCAATATTCATATTTGAAAGGTAAAGTGAGTTAATCTTAATTGATCCACCAGCAACGCCTTAAATTTAAAACAAAAAACTTTTAATTACAGTCTGAGAGTTTCAAATTCTAAATGGTTTTACGTGTACCCAATTTGTCTATTGCAATACATAAAACATTTCATATACCTATTAATATATTGTATATAATGTTGTACTTTCATGTTAAGACAAAATGTCTATGTATTTCAGGTAATTGTCCGAACAAGTTTTCTAAACAGATTGCATGTATGTTACATTAAGATAGTATTTTATTGTTGGAAATAATTCAATGATGGCAAAGGCTTGCTACTTTAATCTCACGCAATATCTTGTTTCCAATGATCAAGTTTTATATTTGTAAGTAGGAGCTACTCCCTGCTTGATTTTAGTAATATTAAAAGAACTCTTACGGAAAGGGCAATCAAAATTTGAGGTTATTGACGAGGAACAAATTGAATTAGTTTGTGACATTTATTCATAATGCAAATATTTCTCCAGCTATTCAATTAGAAACATTTACAATTCCTTTATAAAGGTTACGTCTTACTTATTGGTATGTACTTTTCTGATGAACATTTTATTTCTCAAGAAATATCAAAGGTATTACCACAGTTTTCTGAAAGTTAAAATGATATCAAATAGAAAAAAGAGGAACCATATTGCATAAAGCAACACAACACAATCAAAATAATCTTTCCAAACTATGAAACGTATGTTCAACAGCAAAATGTATTTTTTTTACCGATTGCTACCAGAAACACGCCATCTTATGTTTGTTACCTAATGCATATGACCAGCATGGATATTTGTTTATTACCATATTTGGCTTTCTGATAGATAGTTATCTTTTTTAAAATTCTTAAATATTCTAGACGTCGATAACTTGATTTCACCACGCTTCTTGGCTTCTGTCTTCTAAACATTTGATTCAGATTGAGTGAAGTTAAATGTAAAAAAGTTAATACAGTGTTAATATTTTCTTCTGCTATCCTTCATGGTTGATTATTCTATAAGTCCAATTTAGATGAAAGGCAAAACTGTTTGGCATGAAATTACACGTATGCCTGAAATAGAATTGTATCTTATAAAAGTCATGAACATTTTACACAGAACAGCAATATAAGGTGTGGAACAGTCATTATTTGTGAATATATATCATATAGATATACAACAAAAACTCCAAAATAGTGAATACATTGTACCTGCATAATTCATGTTATGTAAATGTTTGATTGATAAATGTCCTGATTTGTTCCGGTAAATTCATATGCTACAATATTATAAGAATTATACATCATTATCAAAAAGCTTCATCATTATATGTATTTATTTCACAGCTGAATGAATGTTTCCCTGTTTTTGAATGTTTCCCTGCATTAATGTTTTAGAGGCATATTAGTCCAATACAAAAAAACAACTTCCCCTTTAACAAAGATAAGTAGCAAAGTCCTTAAAAACTAAATGATTTGTTAAAGTTTTAAAAACATTTCCTGTTTGTGTTTATGTCTTCTTCTTCTTTAATGAAAGCAGACCGTCACATGAAGAATGCATGAATGAATTATAGTGTTACTTAAATTGATTTAACATTGACTTTGTCAAACATAATTGTTTTATTTATCAAAGTCAATTAGATTTAACATAATAACAAAGAAAACTACTAGCCAATTGTTTTCATATTCTGGGAAATTGGAATAACAGTATTTAACAATTGAACTAATTTTGCCTATCAAATTGGATTAGTGTACAATGTGCATATTTTTCCATAAAATTATGAAGTATTTAAAATATTGATTAAAACTATAAAATGTATCGTTTGGATATTTTTAAAAAATGTTTCTATTTTTATATAGTTCTTAGTGATTGAGTTTGATGAATAATAATATTTTGTACTAGACTTAAGACCAATTTATTATCTCATATTTATACATATGTTATAACGGACCCAGTATCTAACCAAAAAAATCCATTAAGGATAAATTCACTTTACATGCTCAACATCTTGTACAATGTTTATGTTAAATCGCAAAGTTTGCCTCAATCAATATGTCATTTTTTATTGGTTCCGGAAATTCCTTGATAAAATACTGTTGATCATGTTATTGTTTTTTCAGTGCAATTCATCTGAAGCTTCACATAATGCTTGCAATTATTAAGTTTAATAGAAGACTGAATGTCATATTTATTAATAATTTATTGCAATGTTTACTGCAATATCAAGACAACATCTACATAATTGATGACATACAGTACATCCATGAATAATTGTCATTATAGCTCTGTTATACAAATGTCATGGTTCAATTACAGGGCATTTTTGCTCTGTCCTGAATTATTTGATGGTAATAAAGTGTTTTCAAAGTTACAAAATATCTAAAAGAACTAAATGTTAAATTGATTTTTTGTGCAACCTACTAAATGATATAGATTTCTAAAGTTCTTTTATTTGATTTTTATATAATCAAGTGTTTTATTTCACACCTTATACTATAAAATATAGCCGATGAACGTATACCGTTTGGTTCACGTGTTTTTGTAGATAAATATTATTATTGGATTAAATTTTATCAATTTAGCTTTGGTTTCTTTTCCAGATTCAAAATAATAAAAAAACAACAACAAATCAAATCCATATCGCACACCATACACATGTAGTCTTGTTTCCATTTCCATTGTCAAAACTATCTTTATCAAATACATACCATAAGCCATCTAGCCTCGTTGTTAGTTTTCACAGTCAAATTGTCAAAAATGGTGTCATTGTTGAGACTAATAATGATTCCATTGGGCACGTACACAATTGCAAAACCTATATCAGACTCGGCTTGCACCTAGTATCATAATTATTTAATTCTGAAATAAAGCAGAAATCAAACTGTCAAATAATCAAATTACATGTATACAAACTGTCAAAATACAAATGTATGATCTGTAAATATTTTAATAAGTTTTACAAGTTCTAAAGAATGCTTATTCCGGAGCTGTTTTGAAAAACAATCGGGAATAAAATGTACAGCAGTCTGGAATTAAATAAAGCAAACTAATGTGTTTCAATAATTGTTCTAAACTACTGGTTTCTATATACATCCGTGCTTAGTTTGGAAACATCCACATTGATATGTTTATAATTCTACATGTTTTTTTTTACTTTTTAGTTGTTGTAATTGTCATTTTAAAGGGTTCGTTCTTAAAAGTCAAAGCAACTTTATAAAATAAAAAAAGTACATTATCCTAATACGCAAGAATAAATTGTCTCTGAAAATCTCCTTTGTTTGGAAAGTAGACACTTATTATTTCCTTATGCTAGGAAAAGCTTTATAAAACGTCTTATTTTGGATTGTTATGTACTAACTGTTTTCCCTGAACTTACAGGACGAAATTCATTCTTGAGCAGAAAACACAAACTAATTAATCATAGAGCTTGAAAAAACACTTATACGGGAAAGGCAAACAGAATTAGAAAATATTGAGGGCAAACAAATTGAATTATTTGCACTGCGCTTCTTCTAATTACGCAAATACTGCTCTTGATTTTTACCTTAATGTACTATTGACCGTAGTATATTCAAATCCAACACATTTTCCGTTCAAATGTTCAAATCATTCAATAATAAATGCTAAACAATACTTTAAATATGTATAAAACGGGATTTGCGGTTTGTAGAACTACTTTAATTTTTTCAGCATTCATGTATCAGGATTTCCTTCATCTGATTATAATATAACCAACAGCTATGCAACATGCTGTACATCAGAGTTTTCAAATTTTATTTTTCGCAAAATATATTTTTAAGAAATTGATCATTGCATAAAGTACAATTACAGCTACGCAAATATTAAGATGGAGGGAAGTTAGTCATGATAAATTACAATTGAATACAAGAAGGTTACGTTTATCAACATTATGATCTTTTTTCAAAATTTTGCCTGTATCATACTGTATTTATCTCATTACTCACTGTCTAGATGTTTTCCACAGAGACAATGATACGTCAAATATGTGAAATTTGCAATTATTTTATCTAGTATAGCAGATAAACTGTAGATAAGAAATCAATAATGAACTCGACCACCGTATAAATTTTATAAATTTTAAACATGAGATCTTTGTGTATGTAAGTGTTCATCCGTGCTATTCTACAGAAATTAGAGAATGTTTCTAATTTCTGTAGAACAGCTTTATTTGGCCTCATTAATATTCACTTTATATTACGTCAAAAAATTACTCTTAGTTACAAATTTTACTTTGTCTGCAGGTGTTGCTGGTGAGCTCAAGAATGATACACATACCGCTGATAAAGCACCAGTTTCTGCTACAACTGCAGAAAAGAATATTAAAGCACAGACACGTCCCAATGACACGAGTGCAGAGCACAATAACATTGACCGACTTGGTAAGGCGAATTTCAAAAACATTGTCAATTTTCAGTCATAATAAATCAATTTTGCTTTGATACTGAAAATATGTTCGACTTAAGCGGACATTCAAGTTAAGAGAGTTTGACTTATAGAGTTTTAACAGTATTCAGTTATTCATTGTATATTTTATGCAATTAAACTTTTTTCTGTAGTAGTTGACATCTTATTTAGAAAAACAAATGCATTAACAGTTTAACGAATATATGAAAAAACTGAAAATTTCTTTCTTTTAGATTTCAGAAGATTTGGAGTTCCAGTATCATCACAACAGATACGTGAACGTAATATGAACAGTATTCCGGAAAAAAAACAAGGGATGCTAATAAGTGGGCTTTGAGAGTCTGGGCAGACTGGGCTAAGTTCCGTAACAGTCAGGAGTCTACTCAGATAGAAGGTGTTCATCCTATTCCTGAAGATGTTGGTGCTTTAAATGATGACATGATTAACTACTGGGGTCAGCGCTTTGTCATGGAATAAAAAGGCAAGACGGTAAAGAATACCCACCAAACACTCTTACACAAATTGTCAGTGGTCTGCAACGTTATCTTAATACAGAGTGTCAAAGACCTAACATTAACTTCTTTCGAGGAGAAACACAGTTTATTGATATCAGAAAGTGCTTAGACACTCGCATGAAAGAACTCCATGCACAGGGAATTGGCATAAAAACAAATGCAGCTGATCCTGTGACAATCGAAGACGAAATTCAGCTATGGCAATCAGGGGTGTTTACCTTTGATACTGCAGTAGGTTTAAGCAATGCAGTTTTCTTTTACAATGGGAAATTATTTGGGTTTCGTGGCTTTCAGGAGCACGTGAGCTGCCAGGCTGATCAGTTTGAAATTTTAAAAGACAGTGCCAAGGACCTGCGTTATATTAAATTTACACCAGGGTTACGTAAAAATTCTCAAGGAGGGCTGGAAAACCGAAATGCATCTCTTAAGCCCATTATTCATTGCGAGCAGAAAGACAGGGCATATTCTATTATAAATCTTTATGACTTATATTTGTCCTTGATACCGCGGGTGGGTGCTTTCTATAGGAAGCCAACAGGAAGTGTAGATGAAAACGGATCTCCGAAATTTGGTGCTGCAGCAATAGCCCAAAATTCTATTAAGTCTATGATTAAGAGATTCTATAAAGAAGCAGGCATTGATATGACGGATAGAGGAATAAGTAATCATTCTGCTCGGGTTGCACTTTGTACCACATTATATAATAAAAATTTCCATGACAAGGCATAAATGAGTAGGAGCAAGCATAAGAGCAATGCGGTACAGTCCTATCAACGAGAGCAGTTTGAAATTCTAAATGACATCAGTAATGCTCTTGGGCCTAATTTTCCACCTCTAAAAACAAGAGAAGACTTCACTTCCATCTGAAACGGTACCTTACAAGGATGTTGTTCCGGTAAAGCAACTGCCTGACATAAATAATAACAATCTGACAACAGACGAGGAGGCTCTGGTAATAAATGTGCCCGTTAGTGTGAAAAAAATAGTTATTGTGAAAAGAGACGGAAAGAAAATGATTATTGAGGTGTAGATTTAATAAATCTTACAAAAGGATCATGTATAGTAAATTTCACTGAACAGTTTTTGTCAATGTAACTAGGATTTATAGTGTCATACAGTTAACTTTTCATTTATTTTCTCAAATTCAGTGTTTAAAAGTAAATCTGATATTGAAAGAATTGTTTTAATAGATTATTTTATTAATATGTGATTAATAAGGAATTTCGTGAGATTAAAGGTAAGGCCTTTTTCTAGATTCGTAATAAAGAAATTTTTATTGACATTTTGTGTTGGGTTTTACATGTGCATTATCATTTTTCGTGAAATCTGAACTGCATGTATATCCTTTATCCATAATACAAATTTAATGCAGGTTGACCTTTTGACGTCATTTCAACTTAATTAATATTCAAAAACGCCCCGCGAAAGCGCATGAGCAAATTTATGCAAATGACTATTTTTAGGAACGCATTACTATGAAGCACTATGAAAATAGAAGACGACTATGAACAGAATTTCATATAGTATCGACTTTTATCCTTCTATGAAAATTAACACACACTATTTTTTAAAAAACAGCGTTTTCATTGGACAAATAAAGTTGGACACTAAATTAACTTTACGTTTCGCCAAAACATTTTGGCATACATTAAAAATGACCATTTCAATAGATGAATAATTATTTTAACGGTATCAGTATAATTCATGGAGTAAATAATTCATGAATATTACTGTTATATTTCTGTTTGTTTGTTTAATTGGATTTTACGTCAAACGACACATTATAGGTCATATCGCGACCTCATGTGCCCTTCCGTGCATTATTTCAGGCACGAACAGGCACCTGAGTAGAACCACCGACGTTCCATAAGCTAGCTAGATAGCTTACTGACATGAAAGAATCCAAAGTCCAAGTCGGGATTCGAACCCACAGCGGTGAGGGGCAAGTGGTTTGAAGTCAACGACCTTTACCAGTCGGCCTCGGACGTCCCCATTATTGTCACATAGACTGAACTAGAGATACAAAAACAACAACATAAAATAAATTGCAATACTTAATTGTCGTTATAATCAATGGTATATATTGAAGTTCTTATTGCATTAATATTACTTATTTGACTCAAATCTTTTCTGTAAAGTCATTTTATGTCTACTTTTTGTAAATAATTACGCCTATTCACTTCAATAATGACATGTCTCCGGATTTAACTATTACAACATACTATCTTGGAAACCATTCCAATTATCGTAACGTTTTCTTAGGGAACTGAAAACATTTCAAACCGAGTCTGCAATTCTCTTGTAATTTTGTTGTGATCACTTTGTTTCCAGATTTTTATACTTCACAACAGCAGGTGTCAAGTGCTGTGTGGCAGCTGTAAAAAGACTGTAAGACGTAGTATGGTGTACTTTTGGCAGATTTCTAAGATAGAAAATATCACACATATCAGTGATCCATTCTTTCATTTTACAATCTCCAAAAATTATTTGCTATATCACATCAAACAATTAATAAACAAATTAAGCAAAACTGAATATTATCTAAACATTTTACTATATTGCATGCACTTCTGGAATATAAAATGTACATGCATCTCTTTACGATATACCCGTAACATGTATTACCATAGGCTTTTGAAGCAAGGTATCAAATGTTTTAAATATATTTACACATAATCCCAAATTTTGTATGATCAGTATTCATATCTGATTGGTAAAGTGAGTTAATCTTAATTGATCCATCAGCAATGCCTAAAATTTAAAATAAAATCCTTTTTATTACTGGTTTTACGTACTCATAACTTATCTATTACAATTCATAAAACATTTCATATACTTATTAATATTTGTATTTTGTGTTGTACTTTCATGTTAAGACAAAATGTCTATGTATTTCAGGTAATTGGCCGAGCAAGTTTTCTAAACATTCTGCTGTATGTTATATTTAGTTAGTATTTTATTGTTGAAAATAATTCGATTAATCGACTAGTACCTTGACGTTTGATGTTTATAAAGTTGTCACGATAAGCAATTTTTGAGGATGGTTTTATTCAATGTTCAGCAAAGGCTGGCCACTTTAATATCACGCAATATTGACCTTAAAAGAAAGAGATATTTATTATTTCTCAGTCAGAAAACGCCTTACAAAACAAGTGTGCTTCTATGCTCTGAACACGAAAGTTTCTTATCATTCTCTCCATGAACATATAGTGTAGACATTTTGATTTTAACAATTTACAATTGTTTCCTATGACCAAGTTATCTATATTCGTAAGTAAACTCTACTCCTTGTTTGATTTTAGTAATATCAAAAGAATTCTTACGGAAAGGGCAATCAAAATTTGAGGTTATTGACGAGGAACATATTGAATTAGTTTGTTACATTTATTCTTAATGCAAATATTTCTCCAGCTATTCAATTAGTAACATTCCAATTCTTTTTTTAAAGGTTACATCTTACTTATTGGTATACGCTTTTCTGATGAACATTTTATTTCTCAAGAAATATCGAAGCTATCACCACAGTTTTCTGAAAGTAAAGTGAAAATGATATCAAATAGAATACAGAGAAATCATATTGCATAAGCAACCCAACACAATCAAAATAATCGGTCCAGATAATGACACGTATGTTCAACAGCAAACTATAATTTTTATGCTCCCCGAAAAATTTCGGGGGAGCATATAGTCGCCGCCTTGTCCTACCGTCCGTCCGTCTTTCCGTCCGTCCCCTTTTCTTGCCCGGGACATAACTTTGAAACAACAAGAGGTATCAACATGAAACTTTGTTAGTAGATAGATCTCATTGAGTAGGTGTGCAGTGCACAAGAACCGTAACTCTGCCTTGCCTAATTTTTGAATTATTCCCCTTTGTTTATTTTTACACTTTGAAGTTTGTCCCGGACATAACTCTAAATGTATAAGAGGTATCAACATGAAACTTTGCAGGTAGATAGATCTCATTGAGTAGGTATGCAGTGCACAAGAACCGTAACTCTGCCTTGCCTAATTTTTGAATTATCCCCCTTTGTTTATTTTACACTTTGAACTTTGTCCGGGACATAACTCTAAAAGTATAAGAGGTATCAACATGAAACTTTGTAGGTAGATAGATCTCATTAAGTAGGTGTGCAGTGCACAAGAACCGTAACTCTGCCTTGCTTTATTTTTGAATTATCCCCCTTTGTTTATTTTACACTTTGAACTTTGTCCAGGACATAACTCTAAAACTATAATAGGTATCAACATGAAACTTTGTAGGTAGATAGATCTCATTGAGTAGGTGTGCAGTAAACAAGAACCTTAACTCTGCCTTGCCTTATTTTTGAACTATCCCTCTTTGTGTTTTTTTACACTTTGAACTTTGTCCGGGACATAACTCTAAATGTATAAGAGATATCAACATGAAACTTTGTAGGTAGATAGATCTCATTGAGTAAGTTTGCAGTGCACAAGAACTGTAACACTGTCTTGCCTACTTTTGGAGTTATTGCCCTTTGTTCATTTTGACACTTTGAACTTTGTCCGGGACATTACTCTAAAATTATAAGAGATATCAACATGAAACTTTGTAGATAGATAGGTATTATTGGGTGGAAGTGCAGTGCTTAAGAATCATTCATCTGCCTTGCCTTATTTTGAAGTAATTGCCCTTTGTTTATTTTTACTTTTTGACTTTAGTCCGTGACATAACTTTAAAACTATTAGAGATATCAACATGAAACTTTGTAGGAAGCTAGACATAATTGGATAGAACTGCAATGCTTAAAGAACCTAAACAAAGCCTGGTCTAATTTTGGAGTTATTGCCCTTTGTTCATTTTTACACTTTGAATTTTACCCGGGACATAACTCTGATATCTTCAGGAAACTTTATAGATAGATAGATAGATCTTATTGGATAGAAGTGCAGTGCAAAAAACATAACTCCGCTTTGCCTAATTTAAGAGATTTTTGCCCTTTGTTCATTTTTTTTATACTTTCCTGTGTCAAGAACCTTCTCGGGGAGCATCACCCGGTACAACCGGTTCTTGTTTTACCAATTGCTACAAAAAACACACAATCTTATGTTTTACCTTATGCATCAGACCGGTATGAATTCTTTTTTTATTTTATTTTTATTATTTCGATGTTTGGCATTTTGATAAGTATTTAAAAAAGAACAATCTTAGATATTCTAGACTTCGATAATTTGTTTTTACAACGCTTCTCGGCTACTTTCTTCTTAAACATTTGAATATTGACTTTCATTCAGATTAATTGATGTTAAATGTAAATATTAAGTAAATACAGTGTTGATATTTCCTTCTGCTATCCTTCATGGTTTATTATTCAATAAGTCGAATTCAAATAATAGACAAGACCATGTTTGGTATGAAATTACACGTATGCCTGAAATAGAATTGTATCTTATTTAAACACAGCACAGCTAATTAAGGCATAGAACAGTCATTATTTGTGAAAATATTACATATATGTATACAATTAAAACTCCAAAATAGTGAATACAAAGTCATGTTATTTAAATGTTTGATAAACAAATGCCATAATTTGGTCCCGTTAAATTCATATGCTACAATATTATAAGAAGCATACATCTTTATCAAAAAGATTGCATGTTCATGATAACATGTATTAATATTTCATTTAAGTTATTTCGTTCTTGAACTTTAAATAGAACTTAGAAAAGAAATACATTTGCATTTTGTATTACAACTATTGCCTCAAAAAGTAATACTTTTCATGTTTTCAATCATGCGCTGCCTGTGTCAAATTAACTTCAATTTTGTAAATATTAATTATTTACACTTTCTAATTACAACTAAATGCGCTGATCAATTCCGGCAAAATTAATGAGAACAGACAAAAACCAAAGAGAAACTCAAGCGATTATTTTTAGCGGATCATTGGAACAATTCACATCGATACTCGTGTAATTATTGTCCTATTGTCCAATCAGCATTGTTATTTACTAGTAGTAGTATTACAAATGAGAAAATGATCATTTACACATAATTACATGAATTCTTAATATAAACGGTAAGAACAATTTGCTAATTTACCATCAAAATCACTACTGACATATGTGACGATGATAAATTTAGTTATATGATATTTTTCTTAATTTGAATAAAGTTTGTTGACTCAACTTGCAATGCCGTGTTGGAATATAAAGCAATGCTGCTCATTTGTCAAACCAAAGCAATTGGTTGACAAATTTATATATTTAGAAGACGTAACATGCAAGATTAAGTCGTTTAAATGTGTCCATTTTCTATAAAAATTGATCATAAAACAGTAAAAATGTTTCATATGAAATCTTTCTTGTAAAAATGTTGATGGAGCTTTAAGTGATCTTGTTCAGACATTTATATGATTTCCAATAATATTTTGTTTTAGTTATTATCTGATATAGTTTGATATACTATATCACGGCATGTATTTAACACTTACCAACACCATCCATTTATAATTAATTCATGTATTTTGTCACGTATTATAGTAAATACTATCAAAATAATTAGTATTGATATAACAGACTTTCCATTATAGAACAATTCAAGATATGCCTATTAATCCATAAACATATAAACATTAACGTAATTCAATTGCATATGCCTTACACAAACAATACAATGAGAAAAAAGAATCCCTAATGAAAGCCCAACATAACAATATTGAAAACGTTGCAGGATCAGTTTGATTGAGCCTGTTAATGGAAAGTAAAAGTTACCGTCCACGCCCCCTAGCACCGACTTAAGCAGAATTCAACATTTAAACACAAAAATGGTGAAAATATTAAGTGTAAGTTAGAAACAACCGCAGATGTGTTCATACGGCGGTTATCATGGAACCTTCAATGTGACACTTTCGAGCTTTTCCATGAAAAGCGGCGTATTATCTCCAAGTAGAAGAATGCGTTAGCCCTAAACGAGAAAACATTGTGCGAAAATAAATAAAATGGAATTTTGAAAGGGGATACTATGTCTGCAATAAAATAAACACAATCTTTATATTTATATTTTTCAATTTGTTCTAAATACCACACTATAATGTATGATTTTGTCTGCCGTCCTTTATTACAATGACACTTTATTTTGCTAAGAATTGTAGTAAAAGATAAGATATTTAGAAATGTTGAATGATTTCAGTGAAATTAAAATTGAAAAGACCGTGAATGTTTCCGTGCATTAATGTTTTAAAAGCATATTAGTCCAATCGAAAAAAACTGCTCCTTTTACAAGGATAAGTAGGTGAAGTGTACTCAAAAAGTAAATGATTTATGAGAGTTTTAAAAATATTTCCTTGTTTGTGTTTATGTTTTCTTTTTTGATGAAAGCAGACCTTCACATGAAGAATACATTATAATAGTGTTATTTAAATTTGATTAAAAATTGACTTTGTCACACTTAATTTCTTTGATTATTATTATCAATTTCAAACGGATTGGGTTTATCAAAATAAAAAACTTTTAAGTAAACCACTGGCCATCGTTTTTCATATTCTTGGACATTGGACTAACAGTATTGAACAAGTCAATTTACTTATTTGCATATTAAAATAATAAATTATTATTGGGTTTAATTTTAACAATTTAGCATCGTTTTTATTTAAAAAAAAAACCATATCAAATCCATACCGCACACCACATAGGTTTGTTTAATTTTCATTGTCCAAAATATCTTTATCAAATACATATCGTGCTCCATCTAGCCTCGTATTTAGTTTCCATAGTAAACACCCATATGAAATCCTTATGTTGTTGTATTTGTCATTTTGAAGGGTTCGTTCTTAAAAGTCAAAACAAATTTATAAAATAAAGATACATTCTCCTAATACCCAAGAATAGATTGTCTCCTGAATATCTCTTTTGTTTGGAATGTAGACGCTTAATTATTTCCTTATGCTAGGAAAAGCTTTATAAAAAGGTCTTATTTAGGATTGTTATGTACTAATTGTTTTCCCTGAACTTACAGGACGAAATTCATTCTTGAGCAGAAAACACAAACTAATTAATCATAGAGCTTGAAAAAGCACTTATACGGGAAAGGCAAACATAATTAGAAAATATTGACGGCAAACAAATTGAATTAATTGTATTGCGCTTCTTTCATTTCGCTTATGCTGCTCTTGATTTCTACTTTAATGTCAGTGTATTTTTCCGTTCAACCTTGTTTGGGCGTTTCCGGTCTTACTGGTGAAGAAAGAACACAGGTGACCCACTGTCTAACAATTTTGGCACAACAAAAATATGATATGAAGAAAGAACGATCCATCAGAAGCATTAACCACAACAAAATTACATGAAAATTGCAGACTCGGTTTGTTTGAGACTGTACATGAGGAATGATTAAAATGTGGAACATCCCTCACGCCCACCTAGCCCCGGTTTGAGCGGTACCCATTTTTTTATCAATTAAATGTGCTTGGATCAATGTATCCGAAGAAGCAGAGAAATATTACAAGTCTGGCATCTGAAGTCCATTCCGTGCAATATCATACCACATCGCAATCAAAATTATCATATATTTGCTCAATGTGTGTTTCGAATATATACAAACTTAATATTATAAATTTCAATTTTATAGCCGAGATAAACACCCTTAAAGTATACTTGTCTACTTATCCTATTGCACTGAAAGCTGAATCCTGTTAGATCATTTTGTCAGACTAAAAGCTGTATGATATTTTCTTTGAAGATAGCTTTTTGTTTATCTTTTATGGCTAGTTGTTTGGTGTGAAATCCTTCTATAAAGAAAGACAAACACAAACTAATGAAAGGAAATTGACAAGAGCAAATCCTTCTTACGGGAACGGCAAACATAATTAGAAAACACAATGAATTTCCAAGCAATATTTCCACACAATAGTGTGGACCTCATATCATTTTCTACAATATAACTTCAAACTATACTTTACATACTGCATAAGCGGAAAAGTTTGCGGCGAATAAAAAAAAGTTAAATAAAACTCGCGAAAATATAAAGCAACGAAAAATAAATCAACCTAAGTTTCTTTGTCTTTAGTCAACAATTCGAATATTGATGAAATTCACCAACTTTTAACTAATAATCAATCAATCTTTAAAATGAAGAATCCCATGTTGTAAAAAAATTTGTCAGTAGTCATTGAAATTAAATTTTAATTTTAATGATATTACAGTGAAATTATCAAAACATCATTCTTAATGTCGCTAGACTATACTCGAATGCGAATGAGAGAAAAATATTATAAATAAATGTAAATGCCGTGCGAAATACACTTTGTCATATTTTAAGTGAAGTTTGATTGATTACGAGAAACACTATTTGCACAAATGATACTAAAAATGAAACAAAATTCACGAAAGTATATTTTTCAATACGAACCATGTGCACTGTGACGTCTTGATTTGATGACGTCATGAAGAAGGACAGAGCATGTCATTACGAAAAAAACAATAGCAACAACAACATCCAAACGCATCAGTCTGTGGAATATATTTCGATCTTACACGCAAAACACACAAAGAAATATCCTTTTTATATCCGACAAACCTCATATGTGTCAAACAAATATTTAAACATATATTTATCCACTTAACGGTTCAACCTGAAAAATACGTTGACGTCGAAATAAAGTTATTGTGGCAAGAAATAGATAATTACCACTGACTTTCAATCTTAAGTCCACTGAGAAAACAGCAAATAAGAATGTCAGTTTTTCAGACGAAATTAATACTCTTTAATAAATATAAATGAATTGTAGTGATAAGTGTTGATCTTTGTTTTATTAATTCGGGGTTGGAGAACATTTCCGTACGCGAAATGTCATAAAACTTCATAACTGTGATTTCGGACTTTTAGACGCTCGAAAATACCGGCTCATACAGCAGTTATGATTTATATTTGACTTTTTTTGACTGTATGATTAAAAATCATAACTATATATAAACGTGTGTATTAATTTAATAGTAGGCATTTTGAAAGGTGACTAAACCAGATTGAAACATCTTGAATATAAGACAATTAAACAATGACAAAATCACCTGAAGGGCGTATTGACTTTGTTTTTGGTCTCTCGAGCCAATAAAATGTAACACTTTGAGCCTCACATAACAATTCTTAATTACTTTAAACTTCTGATAATTAACCAATGAGTATAATGAATACAGTATATATTGTCGTACACAAAACCTTATCTACTTTTATTACTAATCAATAATGTTATCTATTAAGTAAAAAAGATACTAGATATTCTAAATATATGATACGTTTTTCTTCATTAAACTCATCTTTATGAACGTCGTCGATAATTACTATTTAGAACTCTTACTTCGACTTTTGTAGGTAGCATTTGTTATCTAACGAATAATTCAACAAATGTTTTAACGTCTAAACGACACCAATAGTTACACTTTACGCTTCAGAACAAGGAATACCTCTCGAAATTGCCCCATCAACAAAGTAACTGTTCAGTCATTCTCTGCCTCACAGAACTTCCAGTCACTCAATTCACCCTAATATACGATAAAAGTGTTTTCCAATCAATAAACACTACGTACTATTTAAGCGATAGTTGTTCCCTGTTCAGAAAGGAATTTGTTACTCGAAAGATAACATTGTTTTATTGGTTGGATTTATATTGATAACCAAAAGAAAGGAGAGAACTTTTCAATGAACAAAATATGTTGTGCATATCCAATCATACGTTTATTTTTACAATTGCAAATTGTACTGTTTAGTATCACACTAAACTTGTCGGATCTTTAAAATTAAATAACAAATGAAAGATTTAGACAATGGCTAACATCAAATGGGATACTTGTATTGAATATTACAAATAGACAAATATTAAATGCATTTTATTTACAGGTGAAACAGTATATATTTTCAACATGTATTTAACACCGTCGAAGATTTTGTATACACATCGAGACCCGGAAATAAATAGTACAACTGAGAGGGCATTTTGTGAAATGTCGAAATCTATACGAAGCAGTACCGTGTTTCCAAAACTGCAAGTTGTTAAAAAAGACGGATTTTATTTCACACTAAATGACGCGAAATTGCAAGTGTATAGGCATTTGGAGAAATTAGGTCGCTGTGGAAGTGTTGAAGTGGAAAAGGTGTCATTAAAAGAAGTTCCTGAGGGAATAAGAAATCTTTACTGTACTAACATGTTCTAGATACAAGTTAATATATTAGCGCGTAACGACAACAACATATGGTTTCGACACATGACAAGACCATCTGCGTACGCAGTCTGTCGATCCACTGTCCTATAGTTTCATTTATAGGTTAAGCAACAGCATGGATCCGATCAGACTGCGATACGAGGCTGGTCTGGATCATCTGTCGCAAACGCATATGTGGTTTGTCATGACGCATATGTGTACTCATTGATTTTTATTACAAATTACTATTATAATAGATGATTATAAAGGCGGTATAATAATGATTTGACATAAATTTTGTTCCTCATTTATAAAGTCAAGATCAATTATTGTACCAGAAGAATTTTTTTAGACTAATTATGCAAAAATATAAATGTACAATAACATTTTAGATTGTAAACAATTGATAAGTGAACGTTTAACAATCTCAAATAATAATAATAATAATAATAATAATAATAAAAAATAGCAATATTCCTATTTTAACATTTTATATGTCTTATTCCCCCATTCATGATATTAATAGTTACATAATATCCGTAATTGCATATTTCAAAACAAAATAAGCAATATTTTTTTTTGTATTTTAGGGAGACTCTGTACATTAATGATACTATAATCCCTAGTTTAAATAAATGTAACGAAAGAAATAATAAACAAAAACAAAACAAAAAATATAACAAAAAACAACAACAAAAAACCCCCAAAAAACAAGAAAAGCAAACACAAACAAAACAAAAAAAAAACAGAAAAAACAACAACAAAAAAAAACCAACAAAAAAACATTTAACAACTTATTGTTTAATATATTGATATTATTTATTAACAAAACTATACTAGAAAACAACATACTATTTAACCATATAAAACATCTCGTTTCAACCGCATTGTAGGCAATTTTTATTGAAGATGAATATTTATTTTGTGTTCATGGGCAACATCAATCATACCTTAATATAGACTTGCTGACTAAATTATTCCGGAATATTCATATTTTGTATGTATAAAACAATGTCACGCGTTTTGTTGTTTTATGGTCGTGATATTTTAAAAGAAATACGTGCTTTAATATGTCAAATTGTTGAGTTTGATATTTAGAAAAAAATGCATGTTTAAGATAATGTGCGAAATGTGATTCAATTCTAAACCATATGTTATAATTTTGAAACTAATTTACAACTCAACAACGTTTTACAAAACAAACTGTCAAGGCAGATGCAGTCTTATGAAATATTTACTAATTGTAAAATACTAAACTGATTTATTGCTATAAAATTTTAAATTAAAATCAAAGCAAACAACCCAAATGTTGATAAGATAATATTACTTTATTTTAGTACTAATTGCTGCAAATATTATAAATTATTTCTTATATGTGTTACAATATCAACACTTTGACTTTAAAGTGTTAGCAGTAAAATTGATATCAGACCAAAACGTAAATAAACTATAAAATACCAATGTCATTTCTCTTCTAGATTATATTACAATGGGGTTGGTACAAAACACTGAAACATCAAGTATAATAAGATATATCTTAAACTATAATGAACTTTTTAGTTAAAAAGACGATTTGTACACATTGATAATGACCATACATAAAAAAGCAGCTATATTCAATCCTTTTTCATTATTGTTGTTTTTATTTATTACAAATATTTGAAATTAACAAAATAAAGGTTGCTTAATCTTATCAGATTTAACAGATATACTATGCTCAAATTCGATTTTTAAAAATATTAATAATTGCTACACAGTCTCTTTGTATTTTTAAAATAATCATGTTTCGACTTCATTTAAAGTAGATATGTTATGTTTTGAACTCTACACACTATATGTGGTCACCATATGAATATATAGTGTCATAAAAAACTGGCAGTTTTTTTAAGAAAAGACTTTACTTGACCCGTAATAGGAAATGCAGCTTCCCATACATAGTTTATTCATTATTGTATTCAAATTAAACATATTCAGTAAGAATTTCATGGATTTCAATACATTTCTAATATAAAAATATTTTACCAAAAGATGAGCATAGTATATCTTTAAGAATCGCTTTAGAACATCTATCATGATAAATTATGCTTAATATACTGGCTACTATGCCAATTTACATAAATATTTTCATGTCACCAACCGCTGCCCTTTTCTCTAACATAATTATATATTATCATAATAATCTAACTTTTGTTATTGAACTGAACGTAAATAATAGAAAACAACAGAATAAGAACATATGTAAATGTATATGTTTTAATATGTTATACATTTTTCACGAAAAGACTTTTATTCGCATTGCTCATAAAAAATATATGTTACATCTAAAACAATTTAAAACAGCTGCCTATTTAACAATCTTCATTTGCATCAAAACAAAAAACTGCAATTAAGCACAATGTTTTTATTGACCAGACATTTCTTGGCACGCAATATGTAACTTGAGCTGCTTTAATTACATTGCAATACATTTGTTATTACCGAGATGTCAATACGTCATTTCAGTATTTATACAATACCCGATTTATTGTCTTATGATAGCCATTTTCCAAAATAAATAAGGCGTTATCTTATGTTACAGAGTCTGGTTACTATAGAAACTGTAGAATACATATTATTGTAAATCTTCTAATGACATTATTGATAGACAGATGGGGCACACGAATAAATAGTATCATTCATATGTAAAAATGTTTTAGATATTCAAGCGTAAATGCTTTCTAACGAAATAAAATTATTTTGAACGTAATTGCATTTTGTATTATACCATAAACAAAATAAAGAATGCAATATACTATTTAAAGATACGTTATGCAAACATTTTATATTTGAAAATACTTATCACTATTATGCAATCTTTCTTCAAAAGTAAAATAAACATTTTAGTTCACGTTTACAACAACTCACATTATAGTTAAACACAATATGAGTAAGAAAAGATAAAATAAACTTGACCAGGTAAAGAAAAAACGGTTTTCAAATTACATATTTTAGTTAGAATTTTCGAGATTTCAATATATTTCTGCAATTATTAACGCATTTTACACAAATATGAGCATATCGTTTCTTTCATCAATTGCATAAAATATCTATAGTTTTAAAGAATTAGTAAATATCATGACACATTGTTGAATATTTCAATAAAAACATTAACTTTTTAATATGCTGCATCATACTAAATTGATGTGTTTCACAAACATATTGCATACGTATTTAAGCAATTAAACTTAAACAAGTCTTCTTGAAAACAACAAATATTTGCATTACAATCAGCAACGACAAAATGTTCGGTTTCATGATATTTGCCATAACTATTTCAAGTATTTAAGGACTGATAGATATTGCGGCAGTGCTTTTATAAATAATTTTCGTTTTCTTCTTAAAATGGTATTCGTTTATATATAGCTCGTTAAAAAAACGTCCAAGAATATGGGAAATAACGACAAATCATCAAACACTATCTCTTCATTGTTTTAGATCATAAAACCAAAGAAAAACAGCGAAGAGGAAAATATGAAAGCATTTCTACGTCAACAAGCACAGAGATAAATGTAGATGAAACTCTCGTTTTATCTAAATGTTCAGATGAAAATGGCAATGACGAAGAAGAATCAATCGCTTCTGACAATACAGAAAGTGATCAAAGTGATTTTGAATCATCAGGTAAAATGTGAAATGTTCTGACGTAATCTCGTTGATTTGACTGAGCAGTTTTGTAATGGTATTAAATAAGGTTAAGATAATTGCACGTATTTCAATTGAACTGCTGTCAATGTTGCATTGACTTCTCATTCAGATATATCATATATGAATAAACCAGAACATTTTACCATTCACAAAAGCTTATAATTTACAAGTATTATATCTATTAAATTATCTTAATTATTACTATTTAATTATAATAATGAACTTTGCGAAATACTTTCATCTTTTGTATAAAACTATTTAATTAGTTGTTATAAATACCACTACAAACATTTAATGGTGCGCCACCGCAAATCATATATTCAATCACTATTGATGATAGTAGTTTAACGAATAAAGAACCATATTTTTCAGAGGATAAAAAATGTTTGAATTAAGTTATTTCACCGAAAAATTTACACTTTCTATGCTTTTCAGTGACATACTGGGTATTATTCATGTAATTAAATCTAAAGTCCCATAGTAAATCAGTAACAGTGCGCCCATAGTAAATCAGTAACCGTGCGGGTGATATTGCTCTGCCAAATTATTTTGTCAATTTTAAATTTTTTTTTAACGTAAATTTTTATATTTACATTAAATATAATTGTTGTGTTTAGTTCTGAATGATATTAATAGAATATCATTTGTTGTAAATTGTTAAAATAACTCAGCAACAATTACTACCAACTTGAATTTCCTTTGCTTAAGCATAATCTGTTAAATAGAGGTTGCACGTCTGGCGTCATCTTCTTTACACGCGCCTTTTCTCGCGCTTCAGTGAAAACGGTGGACAATCCCTGTTATCACGTTTTTTAAGGAATAAAGTAAAAATAAAAAGTTTTTTTTTTCGTGAATATGATATTTATCATAAATCGTTGTGTCAATATATCCAAATTTTAGTCAATTCAGTTTAAAATTGTTCGTTCTTTTGTGTTAACAAGTTTGTTCTTTAATTGTTGTGTCATGGTGTATAAGAGATGATTCGTAGTTAGTGTAATATTAATTAACTTTACAGATTGGAGTGACGAGGATCTTACTGACACAGATGTCGACACCTCAGACGAGCAAAAAGATGAGGATGAAGAACCAAGATTTGACGAGAGCGAAAGCTTTATTTGATCATCTTCATAAATTATCTTTGGATGTTTTACCTAGAATCTATCAATGGCGATTTCCGTTTTACATCACGTTACTTTTGATAAATTAAGATAATGTACAAACCTAAACAACACTTAATATCAGTATTATGATGAAGCATCTCTATATTTAGTGCTCGAATATCTGTCATACTTTGATGATGATACCAAACGCTTAAGAATTGTTTTTTACTGAACTCTATATCTGCAATTTTAAAACCTTAATTCCACTTTTTAGTAATGACCGGGACATATTGTCATCATACCTGACATAATGCATTCACATTTCGTGCATCTTTAAAAATATGTTAAGATTTGTTGGTTTTTGTTTGCATTGAAGCAAAAGTGATAACAACATTCACATCTTTTTCATATATTGTTATTGAAATATCAAACTATGGTAAAAGTTGTTATATTCACGGTAATGTGACTGTGAATGAATTATTTCAGAAGTACGGGAGTTACATTATGACATTCGACTATTGTTCTTATACAAATATTTTAATGTTTCTGTAATGAAAATGTTTTGGGTATGTATTTAAGAATGTTATGTACATAGGAGGTATATTGCGCAATTATTTTTTATATTAAATATTAAAAATTAATGGGTTTGTCTGTATTCATTTTATTCAAATTTGTATGTAAAAACTCATTTAAACGCAGTAACTTAAAATAAGCATTAGGCATGATTGCATACATATATCTATAAGGAAATTATCATGTATCTTGTATAAGTGTCTTCGTTAAAATTAAACGATACGGCATATACATGTAGAAAATTTAATATGGAGAAATCATTTTTGTGCCGAATGGGAAATATAACATGCATATGAGTTGAACTTATCTCAATCAACATTATATTCTTGATCAATTATTTAGATTTTTTCCAGTATTTGTCTATCCAATCATATTGTATTACATATTCATTCGATGCTGAACTCTTGGACATAGTTTCTGAAACAAACCCTTCATACATGCAATTGATCCACTGCTACACGTTCGTTTAAGATGTTTTCAAACCATTTTTCTCAGATGCAATCAAACATAATATAACGCATTTAACATTTAAAAATTTATATCTTTTATGACTCAGGGTGTAATTTTAAATATTTGTTTGTCGAAGCCACTCCCGTCATCAGTATCAACGCCTTCGTTGTTTTTAAAAAATGTATAAATCACAATATCTATCTATTTGTAGACTGCAACGGTTCTAATAGAACAATATCATATTCTAAATATTGTTTTTATTGTAATGTTTTCCGTTTATGTTTACAACAATGACTTGATAAATTTTTGAAACGTGACACTGCTGACACAGTTATTGTTATTATGATGTTATTACACAACAATGTATGTGTCCTTTACAATTCATACAAACCTGTTATTTTAAGATAAATTATCTTGCGATTCCGTTTAAGAATATTCAGGTGGTAGCAGATTGTTACACTTTAGGATAAGAGTTTCTAGTGATATATAAATCGTATCTTATATAAATGTCATACGAATCAAACACTGGTAAATCAAGCGATTTTGCACTACAAGTCTGAGTTGCGAGTTCTCATAATAATTAAATTAGAATTGGGAATGTAAATACAAAATGGCAATCCGCACGGACTATCATTATGTTCTGCGGAAGGTATCTTTTAAACAAATGTATTTGTTTTACTTTATCATTAAAGCACAATCATTGATTGATGATTGTCTTTGTTGATACAGTGTTTTCTTATACCACTTTTAACCGGTTTTTTTAATAGTGCGTCGCTTAAAAGTTAAACATATTTGTCACTCAAGCCAAAATAACTATGATAAGAAATAGTTCTCAGAGTATTTAAATTCAGTAATATTACAGTAACAACAACAAACAAAACAATAACATGTCTATGGTTGTGAGTGAACAGCTAAAATACATAATAATCATTTTACGATCACACTTCTTTACGCTTTGATAACGTATCAGTCGGCGGATAGTTATCAGAAAAAGAGATTTGAGACATAGAATTGACTAGTTAATTGTGTGATTATAAACACTCTTAAGTTCCTTACAATTCCTTTTTATAAGTATGATGAATAATGTATTGGACAAATAAGCGCATAATTGTTATGTACATGCATACAAGTCTGTTCTGTTGTAAAAGAACATACCAACATCTTTTGATATGAACTTTTTCATTTTATTGAATTCAGAAGTTATTACACTATTTAAAACATCGCTTTAATATTCTATACCTTGGCCAAGTTTTTGTTTCTTTTTACAAAGACGCCATACGCAGTAATATCTCGGAAACAATTTATTGATTCATCCCACAAAATGTATTAAGAACGCCAAATTCTCGATTATATTTTGCATAATTGCTAATTAATGATTCAATTGAGTGATATTTAAGTCGAATTAGATGGCAGCCAGGCTATATGAAAGAGTTAATTTTAAATTAATTCTAATGTTTTGATTTATTTATCATGATATGTATCAAATTTATCTCTATAGATATTATGAATACATATTTTTTCATGATGATATCTTTACGTATTTGTATTTAGGTATTATAGTCAAATTGCATTAAATTCAATGTGCAAATGTCACTTTTATTATAATTACAAAGCACTTACATGTTTATTTGCATTAAAATTAAAATGCAAAAAAACATGCCTTAATTTAAAAAAAACATTTAACTAGAGGTTTCAGTTTGGTTACATATATTTATCTCACTCAATGACTAATTCTTCAGCTTAAAGAATATCTTAACATATTAAAAACGTTTTTTTTTGTCTGAAATGAAAAACAAAATCTTTAATGAATTTTAAACAATAGCTGGTCTTTATATTCCTTTTTTAATCGAATGGAAATGTCTATTTTTGAAAATTTCGATAGATTAATTAGAATGAAATTGTTCTCAATATCATTTAGTTAGAGCGTTGGGTCTATCTGGATAAACACTACTTGTACTTTGGCGTAATCAGGCCTTAATAACAAAAAAGAAGAAAAAAAGAAAACTGTTAATTTTAAATACACACAATTCATTTTATAGAAAGGATCATATTTTTTATGTAGTGTTTAAGTGGAATTTAGCCAGACAATGAGAACAATATTTTATTGTGCGTAATTAAATACAGACAGAAGAAAATTTTCAAATGATAAGGTTTTGTCTATATATTGTTTGAATTACTTTATCATTTTTCTTCCATTTCTCTTCAACTGTATGCAAAATCAATCTCCCATAGCATATTTTGGATATAAATCAGTAATGTAATACCATACGAGGTGTTTCCCAAGCTATATAACACATTTTTAACATGAAAACGAACGGTGGATAATCTGCCTGTGAATATTGATCCATGTAGGTTACTGATTAACATAATACTAAAAATCTGGAAACAAAGTGATCCCTCGGAATCATTAATCAGAACAAAATTACAAGAAAATTGCAGAATCGGTTTGATTTAGTCTGTTGAGGGATAATGAATACGTGCAACATCCCTAACGCCTCTAGCGCCGGCTTGAGCGGTACTCAATTCTCAACACTAAATAGTGCTGGCATCAATGATATCGAAGGACCAGAAAAAAATAACAACATTGAAGTGA
This sequence comes from Ruditapes philippinarum, assembly GCF_026571515.1. NCBI lineage: Eukaryota > Metazoa > Mollusca > Bivalvia > Venerida > Veneridae > Ruditapes > Ruditapes philippinarum. Next base: position 21,872 of record NW_026860808.1, on the reverse strand, counting down.
AGTGCCACACGGCACTTGACACCTGCTGTTGTGAAGTATAAAAATCCGGAAACAAAGTGATCCTTTGGAAATTAATCACAACAAAATTACAAGAGAATTGCAGACTCAGTTTGAAGACTGTCGCGATATCAATTTTAATTAAATTGAAAATAACCCGAGTTTGGTTTTAAGGATATTTCTCATTTCCTTTAGAGCATTTTATGACATTATGATACGATTACTTCAAAACTGTTTGTTGATAATTTTGTACCCACGTTTGCACTCAAACTGCACTAGCGACAACGAATAAAACGAATTGCAAACTAATTCAGGAAATATGATACATCGCATGCAGCTCTGGAATATTCGCTTTACCAATGAACCATGTTTTGATTCGTTCCTAATCGACTTATGGATTGACGTTTGACGATTGCAGAAATGTGTAAGCTTTCAAACTCATTATTGTAGAGCCAGTTAAATACACAACGCTTTTCTTCTTAATGTGTTTGCACTCTATTAATTGCTATATCAAAACAAAAGGAACACTTCTGTTAGCTAGCAACACTTCTGTTATGAGTTATTTATTAAGTAATATCTTTATAAATATCAGTACCACCTTATTGCATATAAACTTTTTGCAAACTGTTATGAATAAAAAGAACTGATGTAAAACAAACAATTTTCCAAGTATAACCTTTGCCTAGTTGATCTTTATTCTCATTTTTTACAAGCTATACACATTCTCCTACTGGTTAAAATTCCACAAGAAATATATCAGCAATATTCCGAAGGGCAATGGCCTTTCAGTAATGCCGTTTCGAAGGACATGAATGAAGTTTTGTGTTCTTACGTAAGTTTTCAGAGTTTGTCTGTATCATTTTAATATTTCAAGTTTCCCCATCAAATAAGGAAATAAAATTTATACAAAAGATAGTAAAAAGATATTTTTTATAACATGATACTCCCCACACAATTTATTGTTATAAATATGATGCCACTACACAACAATGTTTAATGACCTTTACAATTAATACAAACTATTTATTCTGAAATAAATTTACCTGTAATTCTGTTTTAGAATATTCCAGTGGTAACGGATTGTTAACAATGTAAGATAAAAGTTGCTAGTGATATGATATGATTTGCTAGATCTAATTAATGAGAGATAACAAAATGGTAAACGTAATACAAAATGACAATGCCTACGGCTCGTTATTCTCCTGAAGCTGTCTTCTTAACTAATTAAGTTATTATACATGTACTTTATCGTTAAATTACAATGATTAAACTTTATATAACTTCATATACGTTTAAAAAAGATATAAAAATCTCTCTCATCTCACTTTATTTTTTTCGTTGTATGTCACATGAATGTTAATAGCATACAATACATATTCATCACTGAAGCCAACAAAAAATATCCCTTCAGTCATTTTTTCAGTTACATTAATAGAAATAATTAAGTAAAATGAAATCGATATATATTTGTAATTGAGCACCGCAAAAATGTATAAAACAATTGCTAGGACATGCTCTTTTATATATCTATGCTTTAGTGAAATAACGCCTCAGCCAGCGAACATTTATCAGAAAAGAAAAACCTGAGGCATTCAAAGCATTGATTATAGTTCATTTTGCAATTCTAATATCAATGCAAAAACGTGAAAGTTGTACCATAAATTTTTATTTTTGCATAAATTAGAAAGTGCATAAAATGTTGATCATTTCTATAACTTTGTTATTAATATGATTAATAAGTTTTGGCCGAATAAGCGCATCATTACTGTGTACATACCGAAAAAAATAAAATATTTCGATTTAGTTTCGTTTGACTGAATTAGAGATTTGATACACTATTTAATATTGTTTTAATATTAAATAACTTAGTTTTTATTTCCTTTTTCATAGGCGCCATACTCTGAAGTTTCTCGGAACAGATTATTGAATCTAAAACCGACCTAATGATAAAGAATGCAAGATTTTCAATGATATTTAGCCCTTTCACTGCCATAGGGACGGCATATCCCGTCTCTATTATTTTCGGCGTATTTGCCATATGGACGGCTTTTGCCATTTCTATAATAATGATAATAAAAATAATAATTATAATTATAATAATTATAATAATGATAATAAATATAGATAATTATACCATCGACAATGTTTATTATTATACTAGCAGATTTGGAAACATATATAATTATTATTATAATACTAATAACAAATAATAATAATAATTTTATTATATTAATTAATAATATAGTAATTTCTTAGGAAACCTTCTGGCAAATAGGTAATCAATAAATAAATAACCCTCTGGTAGTGAAAGGGTTAGAATAAATGCTAATTAATGTTTCAATTGATAAAAAAGCTAACTTACAGATTAAATTTTAGATTAAACCCAATGATTTGTTTTATTTACTACTACATGTAATTAATGACTCTCAATAGCTCGTAATAATACCCAGCTAGAACTTGCATATCTTTTGCATAAGAATAAACAAATCGACATCGAATTTGTAATATCCAAATGATATTTCTGTTATTTCAAAGCACTTGCATTTGCCACAAAAACATTTAATTACAGGTTAAAGTCTGATTTCATATATTTCTCTCACTACTAAAAGACTAGCATCAAAAAGTATGTTAAGTATTATTTAAATATCATGAACACTTGTATTTGAAAAAAAAAATACTTAAGTTAAGAGAATATCTTTACATTCTTAGAACTCTGATTTGTCTGAAACAAAGAGCAAAATCTATTATCATTTCAATGAATTCGAAACGTTAGTAAGTCTCTTTTTTCTCTTTCTAAATCCAGCGCATATGACTATATTGAAAACAATCTGATTGTCTGTTTCGAATAAAATTGTCCTAAATAGCATTTTTTTAGACGCTGCGTTTATCTGGATAAACTACAAAAAGTAGGCCAACGGGTTAATAAGTAGACAAAAAACGTCGTAAACAGATGCAGTCGCTCCTTTGACGCTCCTTTCTAGCTGTCTATGTCGTTTCAGTTTTCTTATTAGCGTCTAACCTTTATGTAAACCTATCAATTTCACAACTGCTCTAAATATTCGTGGTTTATATATTTGTCATGTATAGGGTAAATCGTAAGCATCTAATATTAAAAAGGGGCTCAAATTGTAAACTGCACAAAAATATTTTGAATTTTGGAAAGACATCTTTTCTCTATTTAGCACACAATGCTTTGAATTTTATGTTATTATTCGTCCTATCATCCGTGTAAATTCAAGGTTCTTCTTCTTCTAAATTTATGTTCACAATGTGTACACTTTCACAGCTAAACTTACGTTTGTAATTTTTACAAGATAAGTTTACCGATGTAACTTATTTCTACATAATGTTTAAATTATCAATAAACATTTGGGTTACTTACAGTCTGTGAAAAAAATGTTCTCAACTCAAAAATCTATTAAATCAGTGTCAGTACTGTCTAACAGGTCTCGTTCAAGGACAAGTCAATACCGATACTCTTAATGAATACTTTACTTATTTTAGTGCTCCGGAAATGGAGGTTATATTTAATTTGAAACTTAAATTAATTGACAATACTGAACTAAATTGAGTTATTGCACAGTTTTGAAATTGCATAGCATCTTATAACATACCTAATTGTAGTTATAACATTATTTATTGGTCCAATATATGCAATTATTCTTCGGTATAAATAAACCTTCATCTCAAGAGTCGGATTGAAAGGTGTTTTCTATGAAATCGGTACCGAGAAAAAGTCTAAACCCAACTGGATATATATCTTAAGTTTGTTATTTACAAAATGAGCAAAAAGCTTTACATTACAAAAATTATCCGATAATGATATCGATCCAAGTGTAAATTAACATTCAGTCTATTTAAAAACACAAGAATAAAGATCACCAAGGCAAAGACAATGTTCGCAAACCCATATGAATTTAAATAAAACAAAATTTGTTTAAGTTGAATATTGGCAATCAATTTAAGATAATGATATTCACCTGTCGATAATTTTGTCCAAAAAAGATCAACGTATTTATATTTAAAATACGTTGACTAACGTCAATATATATATCCTTTGATGCTGACTTTGACAGACCTTATCTCAAAAAATGTTCGTGTTTTTGTTTTGTTTTGACGGAGGATATTCTCAGAATGACACAGTACAAAATGCACTAGTTACATTGGCGACCTACAAAATGTTTCATTCTCACGCACATTGGTTTTAAACGATTTAATTTTTTTTTTTGGAGAAAACCCTGGCATTTCTTTTATCAACACTTTCGAATATTAAATGGCATCATTTACATGGCATCATAACCGTACGGACTTACATTTGAATTATGCTTAGGGTTATTGGTTTTGTCTTACATTGACAGAAAAATGATAAAGTAATTCAATTAAGCTACTGGCAAAATCTAATTATTGGGACAAAAATGTGTTTACTTTCGACCCTTTAAATGATCCCAAAGGACCAGAAAATATATACAACACTGAAGTGAAGTACGGGACAACTTTTTACAGCTGCCACACAGCACTTGCCACCTGCTGTTGAAAGTATAAAAATCTGGAAACAAAGTGATCCCTCGGAAGCATTAATCACAACAAAATTGCATAAGAATTGCAGACTCGGTTTGATTGAGTCTTTACATCATGGATAATAAATAAGTGCAACAATATATATATATGACGGTCACCGATACGTTGTATCGTTCTCGTGAATTTTCAAATAGCCTATCATTGGCGAGCTGTTACAATTTAGAAAGCGATGCGTTTTCTAATTTAACCAATATAAAATTGTATGAATAATCTTCTTCGCAATGATAGAAGGTGTACATGCGGATTAATTGTAGAAGATGCAGACCATTTTTTTCCCCATCTGATTGCTTTTCAGCAACTGCGCCTACAATTATTTATTTTTACACCGGCCCACATTCCTTCCCTGAAAAATCTGTTAAGCTTCAAGACATTGTGATGAAAACTTGTCAATAGTGTCATTTTTGGGCGACATCAAAAGAAAAGATTTCTAATTGTTTTAATTGAAATAAAGATAACTTACTTAGAAATAAAAAAGGTGCATTTTATTAGTAAATGCCTCACTAGTTGCAATAGGCGCAACATCTAATCTTCAAAGTGATCGGAATGAAAGATGAACAAAAAGATTTTTGTTGCATAATATTGTTCGTATTTATTTGTCTTCATGCTATTTATACCTTATATTTCTTTTTCTTATGTTTGTTTTAATTTTGTGTTGGTCAAATATTTTACATAACAAAAATGCATGTAATTGATATTTTTTATTTCAAAGGAAATTGTATTATTAATCTGACTAGTCAAAACTTTTTTGTGTTACTTCTGGGAAGGGCAATCATATTTTTTATTTATACATTTCTCCTTTTATAGTAGTATTTGATTTCTGTTTTCTATTTAATGTATTATCAATATTACATGTACAAGTTTTAAAGCAATAAAATATGATTAAATCAAATAAACATAAAACCAAGAATTTCTGATTCGATATAAACCGCCGCGATATCATTATGAATCAGATACAAAACTTTTTGAGTACGGTTTGAGGAAACTTCTTATTCATTTTGGGGCATTTAATGACAGTATCATGAAACAGTTATATCAAAACTTGTTGTTGATCACTGCACTTAAATTGCACTCGCTACATGATATAAAACAAATTTAAACTAATTCAGAAAATGTGACACATTACACGTTACTCTGTAAATGTGCTTTACCAATGAACCATGTTGTGATTCATTCCTAATCTACTTATTGAAGTTTGACGCTTGCAGATATATGTAAGCATTCAACTCATTATTGTCGAACCAATAACACTACACCAAGCTAATTCTTTAAATGCTTTTGCACTCTATTACCTGCTATATCAAAACAAAAGCAACACTTCTGTTATAAGGTTTTATTAAGTAACATCATTATAAATATCAATTTGTGGTTTATATTTGCAACGTTCTATATAAAAATGTAATCAACTGACTTAAAAACAAGCAATTATCAAAGTATTGCAAGCCATACAAACACCCCCTACCGGTACGAAACCCTACAAAAAGTATGTCGGTAATATTCTGAAGGCAATGTCCACTTACTTATACCAGGGTATGGGTGTCTTGTAACAAATTAAATGTACATGTACCGATGGCTTAAAACAACGGTTAAAAATAGACAACTAGACGACATTCTTTTTATTTAACTGTGATCAATGACAGTTGTCTGGAAATGGATATTGTATAAAACGGTTGGTGGTGATTTGTTTTAAAAGTTGGATATTCTTTCATTGTGATAACAAAAGGTACTTTTAAACATATGTTGCAACATAAATATTTAAGAAATTTAAAACACAAATGTTTAAAGATCTGTATGTTGAAATTAAGGATTTTGCACTAAAATTATGGACACGTTTATTAGTTCCATTTCAACCCCATTGTTTTTTAACATCAAAGAATTTGCTACATTGATACAACATATTTCTCTATAAATTTTAAATAAGCTTTAAAGGTATAGAATTCTTATTGAAATATTGAAAACGTCAAAATATATTCTAATTACTTCCCTTTATTCCCTTTATTCACTTTTACATTTGGTCAAATCTTAGAAATACATGCTTTGTGTAAATTATGATATGAATAATTCTTCATTAATTGATCATTATATTTGTCATAATAAACCGTATATCCTTTTGAGAAAAGAACAGAACAGAACAAATATTTTATTTGACTTAAGCATTTCAAGCTCACCGTCGTTAAACAATGAAAAGAAAACAACAACATATTCTTGTTATGAAATGAAAGAAAATACATATAATAAATGAAATATTATTTCCTTAACAAATTTATGAGAATGTAACAAAGGAAAAAATATATGTATATACACACAAAAGTTACATGAAAAAAAAAAGAAAAATGAATACAGATTAAGAAGCATATTTTATATTAATACAAAAGGTATAATGGAGGTATTGTGTGCATTCAAAAATTGTATGTTCATGGGATTATTTCTATATTAAACATTAAAAATTCGTGCAGCTTTATCTGCATTCACTTTATTTCAACGGTATGGGCTAAGGCTCATGTAAACACCATGTCTTAAAATTATTATAAAGCACGTTTCTATATCTAAATAATTAAGTATCTTGTCTTGCTGTCTTCGTTACAATCAAACTATAAGGTAGATAGGCCATTGGATTTTTTTAAGTCCAGATAAAGTTCCTTTTGTTATTGTTTTTGTTTCGTTTTGTTATTGCTTTGTCTTTGTTTGTTTTTTGTTTTTGTTGTTGTTGTTTTGTGATGATGGAAAAGACATAATGAATATAAATGTTATGCCTTTGCCAGATAGTTAATTTTTTAAGCATTCTTCTCTCCAAAAATATTCCGATTTCATCACTGCAAATGTTAGATCGTTGCGAAACGTTTTCTTTAAAACACTTCACAATACGCCCACTACTGTACGTTCAAGAGTTCATTGTAAATCAATATTACCCTGATGCAATGGCGTAATTATAATATATTAACTCATTAATCATTTAACATGTCATACTCATAAATAAATATTAGTGTACTTTTCATTATTGTATTGCCTACCTTGCTTACATCACAGTATCAACGTTTTAATAAACCCATCTTTTCAGCAGTATTAAATTTGTAATGACATCAAATTATATCGCACAAATTTTAAAACAAAAACTAATTTAATTACTGCTAACAATATCTTTTTTGTAGACAGTAATGGTTCCTTAAAACAATTTGATTTGCTAAATCATATTATTGTTATATGTTTCCAGAAATACTTTGAACAATATAATGTTTATTTTTTATAAATGGACACGCATGACACAATTCCTGATGTAAAATTCATGCATTACACGACAATATCATACAAACTATTTAATTTAAGACAAATCATGTGGCAATTCTGTTTTTGAATATTTCAGTGGTTACGGATTATAAAAAATGTCAATTAAGAGTTGCTAATGATGTGGGAATCGTAGCTTTTATAAATGTCACACTAACCATAGAGTATTAAATCGACCGATTTCCCACTCAAAGTTTGCATTTCCATTGCCAGATCTCAATAATGAGATTAGAATTGCTAAAGTAAAAACATGGCATTCCACACGGATCATTATCATGTGTTCAAAACTTTCGAAAAACATATGCAATACAATTGTTATACTTTATCAGTTACTGTATAAAACAATGTTTATCTATATCAGTTGCCTGTTTGATAATAAATATAAAATTCTATCATATGGTTTATTCATTAAATATCAAATGTAAGTTAATGGCGTGCAATATATATTTTTCACTCAAGTCAAATAGCATTTATACGAAATTGTCACTATATCAGTAACAATACAGTAACAAACAATATCAACATTAAACTAAAATGAAAAAATAAATATCATAGAAACCATGGATCGGACGAGAATTTACTTAACCTCAACATTGTATTAAATGCTACAACCAATCAAATCACTTTATTTGATCATGTTTACTAGGAAATGAGTAATTGTTTAGAAATATAACCGAATCAGTCATATGTATATACACGTTAATTAATCAATTAAGTATTTTGATATGTACATATTTGCTTTTGACTGCTTAAAAGATGCTATTACCCTATTGCATATCTTTTCATATTAGGTTTTGTTTCGCTTGTCACACATCTAGACGCCATACACCGTTAATTTCTCAGAAAAGTTTATTGATTCATCCGGCTTAATGTATTTATAATACAAACTTCACGATTATATTTTGAATAATTGTTAATTAATGATTCATTTGTGGAATATTTCAGTTGGATAAGATGGCAACCAGACTATCTAGATATGAGCCGTGTCACGAGAAAACCAACATAATGGGTTTGCGACACCGTGCGCTTGCGCGCAGTCTGATCAGGATCCATGCTGTTCGCTTACCAACTCTATTACAAGTGGAGAAACTGATAGCGAACAGCATGGATCCTGATCAGACTGCGCGGATGCGTAGGCTGGTCTGGATCCATGCTGGTCGCAAACCCACTATGTTGGTTTTGTCATGACGCGGCTCATTTATAAATATTTTAACTAAACTAGTCAGCTTAAATTAATCTAGATATTATGAAAATGAATAAGATACTTACTAGTTAATATATAGAATGCGTTAAGATATTGCATCTTGTTTTCTAATTTTATTTTGATTACCCATTTGAATATAATATTCATAGACAAAGCTTATAGACATAGCTTTGCTGATTTAAAACCTCCAATTTGCCATGTTTCGAATATTCTTTAAGTATTAACAATTCATATTCGAACGGCGAACAATAAAATTAATGTTTCTGATAATATTAAAAAGAGTAGCAAACAAAAATTCAGTTGATACACGTTGGTGCTAATAACAGAGTTGTTTTAATGTAAGTGTTGAGAATTGAGTACCGCTCAAGCCGGTGCTAGTGTGTATGAGGGGTGTTGCACTTTTCATGTATTTTTTTTTGTTTTTGATGCTTTCGAGGGTTCACTTTTTTCCTGAAATTTATACATCACAACTGTAACAGCAGGTGTCAAGTGCTGTGTGACAGCCGCAAAAGGTTGTCTCGTACTTCACGCCAGTGTTGTTTTATTTGTCCCGTTCTTTGGGATCATTGAGTCCAGTACTTTGAAGTGTTGAGAATAGAGTTCCGTTCAAGCCGGTGTTAGGCGGCTTTTGGAATGTTGCACTTTTTCAGTATCTCTCTTGTATAAACTCAATTATACCGAGTCTTCAATTTTCATGTAATTCTGTTCTTTTAATGCTTCCGATGGATCATTTGTTTCCAGATAAGTAATACAAACACATCGTGCAATTAGAATGAAATTTGATTTAATTATAACGAGATTCAGTAAAGAATCTTTATCCTTCACATTAAACGCTTTGATATATGTACGTTTCTTTGGAAGTTGTAATAAATATATCATATTTGTGTTTAAGAAAATCAATGTAATAAAACAAAAATAATTAGAAAAAAAATGCGATATTGCATCTTGTTTTCTAATTTTATTTTGATTACCCATTTGAATATAATATTCATAGACAAAGCTTATAGACATAGCTTTGCTGATTTAAAACCTCCAATTTGCCATGTTTCAAATATTATTTAAGTATTAACAATTCATATTCGGACGGCGAACAATAAAATTAATGTTTCTGATAATATTAAAAAGAGTAGCAAACAAAAATTCAGTTGATACACGTTGGTGCTAATAACAGAGTTGTTTTAATGTAAGTGTTGAGAATTGAGTACCGCTCAAGCCGGTGCTAGTGGGTATGAGGGGTGTTGCACTTTTCATGTATTTTTTTTTGTTTTTGATGCTTTCGAGGGTTCACTTTTTCCTGAAATTTATACATCACAACTGTAACAGCAGGTGTCAAGTGCTGTGTGACAGCCGCAAAAGGTTGTCTCGTACTTCACGCCAGTGTTGTTTTATTTGTCCCGTTCTTTGGGATCATTGAGTCCAGTACTTTGAAGTGTTGAGAATAGAGTTCCGTTCAAGCCGGTGTTAGGCGGCTTTTGGAATGTTGCACTTTTTCAGTATCTCTCTTGTATAAACTCAATTATACCGAGTCTTCAATTTTCATGTAATTCTGTTCTTTTAATGCTTCCGAGGGATCATTTGTTTCAAGATAAGTCATACAAACACATCGTGCAATAAGAATGAAATTTAATTTAATTATAACGAGATTCAGTAAAGAAACTTTATAATTCACATTTAACGCTTTGATATATGTACGTTTCTTTGGAAGTTGTAATAAATATATCATATTTGTGTTTAAGAAAATCAATGTAATAAAACAAAAATAATTAGAAAAAAATGCATTTCTATAAAATAAAGTTTTTTAAAATTGTAAAATAAAAAAAATACTGAACATTGACCATTTTATTGCTAAAGAGTTCTATGTTTTATTTATTTAATGATATAGAAACATGGCAGAAAAATGTGATTTGATGTAAACGTTTTAATAGAACAGTATTTAAACATTAATTATTTAAACATTTAATTAATTAAATAAATTATATTAAATAATGATAATTGTACATTTAATTTAAAAATAAAATAATGAAAATGATAATAAGTTTGTCCTAATTAGTTCAATGGTGTTTCCCAACCAAAGCAACAATAAAATGACAAGCTTAAATACGCTAGTCATTGCTTTTAACTATAGACGGAGTTTTAATCAAATATATCTCTTTATAAAACTGTTAAAAATAATGAAAAACTATAAGATCTTATAAACTTATATATTCATATAATACAAAAAAAACACAAATACTGATGCATTATTAGTGTCCTGAGAAACCTTAGTTTAAGTTTCTAAAGTTCTTCATTTCTGCTGCTGAACTAATCGTTTATTATACCATATGCGGATAATTGCTGTTTTAAAGCAAAATACAAAAAAGGCTTTAAAGTCTAGACACGAAATGAAAAATTCTCATTTTCAGGTACGTAATTAAAAACAGACAGAAGAAAGTTTTCAAGTAATAAGATTTTGTCTAGGGCTTGATTGAATTACTTTATCATATTTCTTTCATTTATTTTCAACTGTTAGACAAAAACAATTATCCTTATGCTGTGTTCTCACCGCCGATCAGATCAACTCGATCAAGCGATCGGGTACCGGTCTAACTCGGTCTGCATGCGTGATCGTGGGTGGTCGGAGCGGTCTACCTTGGTCGGTATGGCTAGGGCCTCCTACCCGAATTTTTTTTGACATGTCAAAAAAATTCGAATAGCGATCGAGTAGATAAGCGGTCGAGAAGCGATCGGTTAGTGATCGAGTAGAATATCTAGTTGACCGAGAATAAATCGTGTAACGATCTAGTTTGGTCGGGTATACATCTCTTACCCGATCTGTACACGATCACCTCGACTCCTATTCGAGCATTATCCGTTCTGGTCGGGAGGAAATCTTGCAACGATCGAGCAGAGGTCCAGTTAGTCTAGTTGAGATCGTGTATGACTCGCGTATAGGTCTGGGTGATCGAGAAGATGTCGGGATATTGGTAGGGTTGTCGTCGAGAAGAAGTCGTAAAACATTGTGTAGGGTCGACTTGAGGTCGTGTAGGAGTCGAGAATGTGCATTTAATCCAGCTTGGTCGGGCTTCATCGGGGGAAATAATGTGATCGGGACGATCGAGTTGATCTGATCGGCGGTGAGAACATAACATTAGCTAGAAAATTTAAATAAAGATTAGTGAAGTTATACCACTTAGTTCACAAACACTCTGTTAAAGGAACCTTACGTTGTATGTTTTTACGAAAAAAAAAGAATATTTAACATAGAAAATGTCAATGTATTTTTATGTTTCTGATACAGGTTATTGATCACAAAGGTATAGTGACGTACATCAAACGAAGTTACCTAGCCTCCGAAAGGGCACAAAGCTAGGTACAAACAGGACTGAAAAGTGGTATGAGAAAACATTGTGTATATTGATGCTGAAAGTTTTTTTATTCAGATTAACATAATTCTAAACAATTTCTGTTTTGATTCAAACCGTCACGATACCAGTTTTAATCAAATACAGAATTACTTGGGCCGATTTAAATTTATTTCTCATTTCCCTTCAGACATGAAATAAAATTATGATACAATTACTTCAAACCTGTTTGCTGGTAATTTATTATATCAAGTGCACACAAACTGCACTAGCAACATCGGTTAAAACGAATTGCAAACTAATTCAGAAAATATGACACATCACATGCAACTCTGCAAATGGGCTATACCAATGAACCATGTTTAGGTTCATTCCTAATTCACTTATGGATTGAAGTTTGGCGTTTGCAGAAATGTGTATTGCATCTCATTATTGTAGAACTAGCTACAATATACCACACTATTTATTCAAATACATTCCTTGTCAACACCTGCTACATGCTAAAATAGTTAAACAACAGGGTGAGCCTATTTTAAATTCAAATGTTGACATTAAAATTTCAACTGAATAGCTTAAACTCGATATTCCATACACAATCTGTTTACATCAATATTCACATACAGGGATGTTGATAATTCTTACATCACAATACTGTATCGCCTAACCCTTTTACAACCTGAGTAATTCCTCATTCATATCAAGTAATCATTTCTCAGCGTTATATTGTAGAGGTGTGCTCACTTCGTAAGTACTTTCATCACCTTGATTGTGTATGTCCATAATATAAACATTCAATTTGGTTACTTCCGTAACTCGGAGTGTATGTTTTATTAACAATAAAAATTATAGTACACATATCTGAAACTACTCATCCATGTCGTTTTGGGTGTGTTTTTCTTCAAAGATTATATACCAGTTTTCATAATTAAATGGTACAGAAACCCAAATGTTTGATGCCACTTTGTATTTTAATGACGCAAATATATTTCCAAATAATTAGGTGAATATAATCGCAAAATGCCAATGTCAGCTTGTTATTTAATATATCAAAATTCTGGAAACAAAGTGATCCCTCGGAAGCATTAATCACAACAAAATAACATAAGAATTGCATACTCGGTTTGATTGAGTCTGTACATGAGGGATAATGAATGAGTGCAACATCCCTCACGCCCGCTAGCACCGGCTTGAGCGGTACTCAATTCTCAACACTCAGCCTGCGTCATTAAATTTGTTGGGATGATTCCCTGTTTTGTATTACCGGTGATATCGGCATTATGTCGTTTATAAACCACAAAGCAAGGAGTGTCAAACGGACACATTTTGCACCCCAAGTCTGAGTTGTCAGATCTCATTAATGAGATATGAACTGCGAAAGTAATTACAAAATGACAATATACACGGATCATTGTTCATAGTGTTCTTCGGAAGATACCTCTTCTTCTAATCAAGTGTATTTGTTAAAATATAATTGAGTACAGCACAGTCATTAATGTTACACTTGTTACATAATTGACTTAAAATTTCACATCGAAGTTGGTGCCATACGATACATTGTCTTTACTTAGGCCAATTAACCGTGATAAGAAATTTCACCGTACTTAAATTCAGCACAAATACAGTAGCACAAATGACAATATTAAACAATGTGATGTTGATATTCGTAAGTGAACAGCGAAAATGTCTGACTATTTACAGGTTTAACGCTTAGATAATGTACAAGGAGAGAAAAAGATCATCGACATTTAAAACATGCAACAGTTCATTTAGTTGTTTTATTATAAACCTTTATAATGAAGCCACAAAACTTCAACATGTATTAGATTTTATTACTAGTCATATCATTATATTTAATTCATATTCTTACTACTTTGTTATTGTCAAGACATTAACTATGTTTTAGACAAATAACTGCATCATTATATGCATACAAGTTTGTTCCATTGTAAAGTAAAAATGAAATATTTTGAATATATTTTCATTTCATTGGATAAGAGATTACAAACCGTAGTTAAGTTTTAGTTTCTTTCGTCAAAGATGGCATACACAGTAATTTCTCGGAACTGTTTATTGATTACTCCGACTAAATTTATAACAAATACAAATTTCTCGATTATATTTTGAATAATTGGTAATTAATGCATCATTTCCATTGAGAGATATTTATGTCGAATAAGATAGGTGCCAGTCTATCTTTTGTATCTTAAACTTGATCATGGTTTTTGTTATATCTAATCAAATATAAAAGGGGAAAAATAATGTCTGGAAATAAAACCCTTAACCAGCGAGAATCCGATATTATGACTAAAAATGAGATCTGGCGTGTTTAGGTTTTAGACATTATTTATGTCTAAATGTCAATTTTTATAATTTCAAAAACTTGATATAATAATATAAACGGGAATTTAATCTAATTATGCATAATTTTACAACACTTAATTAGAGGTTTCAGTCTAATTTCGTGAAATGCATCTCATTTCTTATAGACTAACAGTAGGACGTGCTGTTTTTTTGTCTTTAAATTTGTTTTTTAACATTAATTCTTAAAGTTGAGATCTGAAGTTCTTATCATCAGAAATTTGATTTGTCTGCAATTAAAATACAATATCTAAATTAAGCTTAATTAATTCACAAGGTTAGGCAGACTTATCTTTTATTTTCACAGCTCAAGATAGCCGTGATTATATGTTTCCGTTTACAATATTAATATGTGTTGCAAATGTAAGGGTGACTGAATTGTCTATAGTAAGGAGAATCAAAGTTTAAATTAAACATCAACTATGCGTTTTGGAAAACGTATTTTTATTGCCGATAACCACAAATGCGTTGCATATTTTTGTGATATTTCTTCTTGTTAATTATAAATTCTGTTAATTATAAATTCCTGTATTTGTAAGATATACATTCATAAATTATACATTTTTATAGTTCACATTGTTTAATCTTTGCTTTTTTAGAAGACAATACCATTGCAATATATCCTAAAAATATATTTAAGTTAATAACAATAGGTACTCAAAATATATTAACTCGAAATCACAGCAGTCATATATCATATCTCTTTTGAAAATACGATAAAATAATCATCATGAATTTGACCTAGATTAAATGACAATACTGAATTAAATTAAATTAGTGCTTAATATACTTTAAATTACATAGACTTTTATTTGTATTCCATAAAATGATTCCTAATAGTATACTGTACTCCTCTTTGTTCACGATACTTAACGATTTGAAACTTGAAAAAACAAACCAACAAATGTAACTTATGGTTCAAAAATTATCACAAGCTGTAACATATAGGTATTTTCTGCTGCATGACACAAGAATAACAATAATATATTTAGTCAAAATCAGTTTTAATGGGCCAGAAGTAGATCATATGTCGGCCATTATGAAAACAGTATGTCATCCTTTAAATCGCACAAATTGTGTTACACTTTAATTTTTAAGTTTCATTTAAATTTTCTAAATGTTATTTTGTTTACTTTTCAAAAGTAAACTTTATCTTTATTTTGTAACTCAAAATTTATTTTTTTCAACAAACAATAACATTAAGGAAATGATGATTGTTTAGACGTATGCACAAATTTAATGGACTATTGTTGCTTTTGCATAAATTTGTAAAATGTTATTCTATTTTAAGCAAAAATCTAGATATGCAAACATGTGTTTTGCACAAAACCTTTGTTGTTAACGTGTATGAGTAAAATATGTCAATTCTGACCAATTTTAACACTGGTGACATGAAAATATGCCATTACTGTAAAATAAAGGATGACGCGGAATTAGTGATGTTGAGTATAGTTCATAACATTTTTTATTGTTTATATCAGTTCAATCATTGCCCAGCTCAGTATTACTGCTAAAAAATGACACACTTACATCTAAATAACGGGCTCGTAACCATAAGAAGTATTTTCTATGGAAACAGTATTATGGATAGGGTCTTAACCATTTTGAGTGTATGTCTTTGCAGTTTGCCAAAAAGGGAAAACGCTCACGTAACAGAGACAATCCGATAATAACGTTTTTGATGCCCAATCCGCAAATGAAATTAGGAAAATACAAATTAATTTTTAAATTAAAACTCTGTCCATCAAATAAGAAAAAAACCCACAAAATTTACACAATTATGGAGCAAAACGCAATTTAGAAATTTAGATAATTCAAACATAATTTCTCATTTAATGTTGACAAACAATGTTAAGGAGTCTGTTTTTCTTAATAATCCTGTAAAAAATGTTGAAATTATTTTCTTAACTTACATAGACGTTTTATAGAATATATCTCTGCAAAAAACTACTTAATATTTAATAAAATAGTTTGTGTAAAGTAAACCTTTATTTTTATTAATGTTTTATATCTTAAAGGCAAAATATTAATAAGGATTTAAAGTGTAGACATTAAATTAAAAATAAAAAACAATTTCATTTTAAAATGCCAAATTAGAAACGCACAGAAGAAAGTTTTCAAATAATAAGATTGTGTCTGCAGCTTGATTGAATCACTTCATCATTTTTCATTAATTTCCCTTCATCTGTAGGACAAAACCAATCAACCTTAGCATAATGTTTAAATAAACATCAGTAAGGTAATACCATTAAAAATTCTAAAATATTTTTATTTAACTAAATAAAACATGTTACAGTTAAATTTTAGATGATAATGTACTTAAATATCAATTGTAAATGGATTATGATAAGTATATGCATGATGTAGAATGGTCATATGTACTTTTTATCAATTTTTAATATGTTTTATGTATATATGTATGCATATGAAAGAGACTGAAATAAACTAATAAACTATCAATGAATCTCAAATCAGATGTCGATATAAAATATAAAGAAACGGTTACGTGACTATTCCGATCTAACAAAATCAAGCCTCCAAAAGGGCACAGAGCTAAGTATCAAACAAGTAGAAAAATGGGAGAGGATCAGGTGACTGATATATTGATCTTGTTTACTGATGCATACAGTTTATTAACTAACGTTTTGCTTAAAATTTCTGTTTCGATTAAAACAGTCGCGATACCAATTAAAATCAGATGCTTATTCACATGCGTGTGGTTTGAGGAAATTTCTCATTTCCTTTCGGGCATTAAATGACAATTACTTGTGAGTCTTTGTTGCATCGAGTTGGAACTGAAATTGCACTCGCAACATAAGCTTAAACGAATTTCAAAATAATTATGGAAATATGACATGTCACATGAAACTTTTCAAACGTGCTTTACCAATAAATCATGCTTATATTTATTCCTAATCGACTTATGGATTACAGTATGACGATTGCATAAATGTGAAAAGATCAATTCACTAAGTTATTCGTTTTAATTCTTTTGAAGCTGCACTTTTATTGGCTATACCAAAACAAAAACATAAAAACACCTTTGTTTTTTAGCAATATCATGACAGCGACCATTCACTTATTGAATAGACAATTATTTGCAAAGTTTGCAACAATAACACGTCTGTTATGAAAGAGGAAAACAATAAAGTACATATACTGATAAATTACCAACCACAATAATTTGATAAATATTTTTTGAATAGATGGCATGCTCCTTTTGTCTGATGTAACAATTTTATTTTTTCCTTCAAATAGTCTTTTTATATTTAAAATTCTGTAAATATAAATTCTCCTCTAAAAATATTTTTTTTTCATATGTATTTTTCTTATATTTCACTTTTCTAATACATGTAACTGTTCCAGATATTGCTTCTGGAAACAAAAATTCAGATGCATGTTGAAAAACCACTTTTATCCATATACCCCACCACCAAAATGTCCAAAGTATGTATGAAATGCATTAGTATCGTGATTGTATCAGTCACAACTGTTCGGCCTCATTCGAAGTTTGTTTTATTTAAGTGACATTATGCTCGTGCTTTTATTGTCAAAGTCAACTAAATTGGCTATAGGTTTCAAAAGATTGACTTCAATAATGGACATTGACAAATAGATGATATTGAAAATATTAAAGATAAGATGTAAATCTTCCAAAAATATAAAAAAAAACAGACTGCCCCACATTGTTTATAAATTTGAAGTTACAGGTACATTTCCAATGGGTATTTACAGAAATTGCCTTTAGTTACGTGGTTTTTTTATCGTTCATGCTAAGTTTATAATAACATTTAGAGGTTATGTCAAAATGTCAACTTATTTTGACTTCCACGTTTTCAAGTTTCAAGTTTGCATTACAATACAAAAACATGAGACAAATACATTTGTATTATAATAAATAATAATAAATAGTCACGTGAACATGTGAGGGCAACACTGTATGAATATATTACATGTAAAGATATATTTTAATTTGATTAATTTAGGCGTATCCATAATGACCTTATGTAATACAAGAAAAAGAAAGAGAAAAGAAAATATAACAAAATCAATTTAATCTGCCGAAATGCGTAGCTGTATCTGCATGATTATTATTGTTTGGTGTTTAATCTATTTTTGCCAATTATCTAATTGATGTGATTTTTGATTGGTCAATTTTGGCTGTCAATGACACGCGTTTTGTGTAAATATCAGTGTTACCTGGTTACTTGGTCAGACAAATTGTGTCATAAAATTCAGGTTTAACGGATATTCGCATGTGGGCTAGACTTGCTTGTTTTGAGGAAAGTTGTGTTTGTGCTATCTAATTAATTATATCTTGTGATAAGAAGAGAGAAATATTAGTTCTCAATGTGTGGTGACAAGATAAGTGTACTTAGTGATGTGACGAAGAAACAAATATATATAAATAAAAGGTGGATTTTATAAGACCTTTCCGTAAACGTTTAATGGTAAGTGGTAAGTGGCTATCCTACTGTTCGCCCTTAGATGTCACTTAACAATAGCTAGTATTGTATTTATTTAAAGAATATTTACTTATTTGTAGTGTTTAATATGTGCTTTTCTTCACAAGTATATACATAATCATCACTTTCATAAACAGATTGTTATAAACGTATGACGTTTTAACGGCAATATTGATTTTGCTAAGAATGAAACGTTTAAATCAGGAAATAATTTCGTATCAAAATTCACTGAAACAAAATACTCTAAGAGCGCGTAATTAAAATATCTTAAGCTATAAATTTTATAAACTATCTTTCCTGGTACATATCTATTCACGTTATTGTTTAATTATTTGAAATTCAAAAGCCCATAAGTACAATCTCATGATTACATAAAGAAATATCTTCATCGTTCTGGAAAATGAGATTTTTTACATCATTTATTCTTATCATTCAGTAAAAGCCCAGTTAAAACATCTGTAAATTTGTATTAACAACGTATATATGAATCTTGCTCGCTTAACAAGTTTTCATTTAATAATTTAGTTTCAGAAACATAATATCACAATAACTGATTTTGAATTTAAATTTGATGTGTATGTATGCGCTTGCGCGTGCGTGTGGACAACTGCCTTTATATAAAGAAAAAAATACATTTTAACGTATAAATCGAAAACGTAACTGAAACATAAGGTCACCCGTGTCATTTATACTTTATTGTATTTCAATTACGCAGATATTTCCGCGTAATTAGGCGAATATAATCGCACAATGCCAATCTCAACTTGCTATTTAATACTTCAAGCCTGCATCGTTAAATCTGTTGTTGTCGTTTCCTGTTTTCTATTATAAATAAGATTTCGATAGATTTTCTGTCGAAGGTGATTTTTTGGTACTGAGATGCATCTATTTTCTGACATAGCAACTGACCTTTTCAATATTCTTTATGAATGTAAAGCTTAACAAATGCATGCATGTTTCTTTATATTTTTTCATTTGTTATTTTACAATTATCAGCATCCATTTCAATACGATCTTAAATAATGTAAAAAACTTACAACATTACTGTACAATATATTTCTGGTATAAAGCTACCATTTGTGTTTGTTTTCAGACAGTAACCAATATTTGCATACTAGTGAAGTGTAACAACAGCTCTATAACTAGAAATTATTTACTAACTTTAATATATTTCATTAAAAACTTAATCGTAATCATTTTGAACCATTTATTACTAATATAACGTAAACAGAAAAAACCGGATTGCCTAAGGTTCTACATCCTTAACAATGTTAGTTTTTTTTCTAGTATATCATTGAAAACATTTAAGGCTTAAAACCGGGGCTGCTGTTTTCGGGTTTCTATATGACGTCTCTATTGTAAGCATTACAGTTGTTGTTTGGTGGTACAAAACAACCTGAAAAGAATGAAAAAAGTTAATGTACCAGCCAATTGAAACCATGTTCTCCTTGTTCTCCTTCACCGAGGAAAAGGGAGGATAAGAGCCGCATTTACTCATTCCATTCTTCTGTCTTGGTAAAAAAATGTGGTTTTGTATTGATGCCAATATCGCTTAAGCGGACATGGACATCTATTTGGTCACGCATAAGGGTACCTTTTAGGCTTGTTAAAATGTATGTTTCTCCTCATGGGTACAGGGCATTAGAAGTAACTGATTACTTCATTTTTATATGAAATAAATTTAACTTCGAATCCGTTGACACCATAGACACCAAATAAAAGCCAAAAATTGGAGTTAAGGTTTTTTTTTCAGCTTTAAACATTTCTACAAGCATCACCCTCATTGTTTTGTATAAAGTTTTAACAAAAGCTTAGATATCTTTCTTCCTATACTAATTATTCCAAGGCTACTTTGAAATTGCAAGTTCGCGTATTATTTTGTGAACGAAATGTCGTATTACACGTCGGCTAGTTTTACTGCAACTTATTACATGAATACATGCATCAAACATGTGCTTGCAGAATGCAGTGTCGTCTGCTGTGTGTTGATAAATAAGCAAAAAGTTAATTCAATTATGTCACGTCATTATATAACTATTTCGATAGTGTTTTGTCCTTTACACAAAAAAACGGAACATTCAATTCCATTCATTATCACAAAATATTTAGTTTTTTTAATTACGGTTTCTTACAATTTACAGTGCGGGCATACTTGGGAAACTTTTCAACAATTATATTCCATAAAACAAATAATTCACATGCTACATTTGGCTGAATGACAGAACTCAACAGTAACATGTCACATAAAAAATACACACACACACACGGAGAAGAATTAATTAATGAAATGAAGCGATATAGTAATCCCTTTTCCAGGGAAACTTAAACATAATTAGAAGACATTTACTAGAAACAAATTGAATTGCTCTTTTTTCATCAAGAAAAGACTTCTTGAGAGTTCTTCTATTATCAATATCGATATTTGATCACCTAACATCGACCAGAGAAAGTAAATACTAGATAAACTTCAGTTCTATTTAATCAGCAAGATTTGAGTATACTGTATATTGTTGTTGTTTTAATAAATAATTCTGTCGCTGTTTTAATTATCATGCGTACGATTTTCTTTACACACTGCTATAAATCACGGAATGTTGTTTAACATAATATACGGTACATCAAATTTAACTAAATAAAATTGTAAACGTA